>NC_133196.1:8165000-8432500 GCF_049306965.1 Danio rerio | reverse complement strand
AGACAGAACAGGCCCCTTTTGTTTCAGTGATCATATTTCACATTAAATTCACGTTTCCATATAAAACTCCACATTACTGGGAATCGATATATGGCTTTATGGTCCAATCCTCATGCAGACCCCCTGGAGGAAATGGAAATTTGATCAGTAACAGAAGAAGGGATGGAAAGTGAGCATCCTAAAGCCCTTATCAGACTCTCTCATATGTGACGATAGACATGTTTCTGTGCTAATAATTGTTTAATGAGCCTTTCTCCTGGTTAAAATGATTCCATGTTCATTTGATGTGAATGCGCAGATAAAAATGAACCCCCTGAAGGATCGAATACCTTAAGTCTTTGCACCTGTAGTTTCTATGTGAATGTGTTTGTATGAATAGTTTAAATGGGGTGTGTGCGCCTCTTAAACAGTGAGGTTACACGATTAACAGGGTAAATCTGATAGAAAAAGACCAGCAGTTCTCATATTGAGGGCCTCAAGATGGCTTAAACTGATTAAATAAGAGACTTTTAAAAATACTAGGACAAGATAAGCCAATAATTTGTTTATTATTTAAATTCGGTTGCTCATGAACATCAGTAATTTTTAATTAAGAACCAGGATTTCTTCACAGAGAACGCGGATACATGAGAAATTGTAAAACATTTGCATAATAAAGTGATATATAAAGTAATAAATAAGCATTGCCATTATGAAAGTAGTTATTTAAATTTAATTAAGTATTATTTTAACTTTAAAATAGAACTTTTTGATTAAAAAAATAAGTTAAAAACTTGTAGACTTTTAATTTAAGCACTATAGAAATATCTTAGAGTTCTTTATAGACCCTTTTTACTTACTTTTATAATTAGTTTCCACAGTTATTAATTTATTGTATCATAATCCCTAGAAGTGCTTTATATTTTTACTTTTAAACAGTTTAATGTGATCTAATAACACTGTTCTATATTTTATATTACATTGCCATTAAATCATATCTCTAAAGTGAACAATTTTAATAGACTGAAGGGCAGCAAAACTATTTTAAGCAAATTAATCCCTATTTTAATAATTTAAAGAATGCTATATTCATTTGTCTGTTGCTACTGTGACAACTGTGGGCACATATGTAACATTTAAAATCCTTTGGATTTACTACAGTATAAACTTACAGAACTACTCCTCCACTTGTAGTCTAATATAAGTCCTGCACTTCTGAGAACAGCAAAAATGATTTATTTCTACATCTTACACTTTAAACCCAGCTGTTGTCATCAATAAAGATATTAAGTTAATATAACTGGACATTACTTAAAACAGTGTTTCTCAACCATGTTCCTGGAGGACCACCAACACTGCATGTTTTGGATGTCTCCTTTGTCTGTCACACCATTACATGGCTTTCAGTCTGCTACTGATCTGATGATCTCTATCAGGTGTGTCTGGTTAAGAGGACAAGGAAAACATGCAGAGCTGGTGGTCCTTCAGGAATGTGGTTGAGAAACACTGACTTAAAATGCCAAATTTTGGCATCAAAACTTAAACAGGTGTGTTTAACTTAATCATTAGGCAGCAAAAAGCTTTTAATTAATATTTTAAGCTCTCTGAACTTAACACTTTAATTTCTTTAAACGATTCACTATGTCTCTGTTTCAAATGATTGGTTGCGTTTGAAATTCTGCCTGGACAACTGCGCTGATTGGTCGATGTTATATGACACAAGGTGGTCATTTTGCTTTATGCATTATGATGCTGAATTTTGCTGAAGCGCAGCAGGACAGAACCACTACCTGATCCAAATAATAGAAGAGAACAATTTAATTAGTAGATATTTAGATGATTATATACATTTTTCTTGATTGATAAACATGCAGGGGTGTCGCCTCACAGCAAGACGTTTGCTGGTCCGAGTCCTAGCTGGGCCAGTTGGCATTTCTGTATGGGGTTAGCATGTTCTCCCTGTGTTGGCGTGGGTTTCCTCCAGGTGCTCTGGTTGTGCTCAGTGCAAAGTCATGCTTTATAAGTGTATTGGGTAAGCAAAATTGGCTGTGCTGTGTGAACATTTGGGTTATCTGTACTTAAAATGTTGAATTACAGATAACCTAAAATGTCTAATTACAGACAGATTAATCTGTTTAAGTAAAGATAACTCAAATGTTTAAATACAGATAACTTAAAATGTTGAATTACAGATAACCTAAAATGTTTAATTACAGATAACTTTAAATGTTTAAGTACAGATAACTTAAACAGTTTAAGTTATCTGTACTTAAACATTTTGAGTTATCTTAAACATTTTGAGTTATCTGTACTTATACATTTGAGTTATCTATAATTAAACATTTTAAGTTATCTGTACTTAAACATTTTAAGTTATCTGTACTTAAACATTTAAAGTTATCTGTACTTAAACATTTTGAGTTATCTTAAACATTTTGAGTTATCTGTACTTATACATTTGAGTTATCTGCAATTAAACATTTTAATTTATCTGTAATTAAACATTTAAGTTATCTGAACTGAAATTAAGTTAATTCAATAAAGAGACATTTGTTCAACTCAAGTTTCCCATTACTCACATGAACTGAGGGAATCACTTTTCTCAAATCATTTGAGTAGTCTCAACTGATTAGGGGTTACAGTGTACAACATATTTATCACTTAGTTAACAATGAATATACAGTTGAAGTCATTAGCCCCTCAAGTTATTTGCCCCCCTGTTTATTTTTACCCTAATTTCTGTTTAACGGAGAGAAGATTTTTTTTAGCACATTTCTAATCATAATAGTTTTAATAACTCTATTTCAATAACTGATTTATTTTATCTTTGCCATGATGACAGCACATAATATTTGACTAGATATTTTTCAAGACACTTCTATACAGCTTAAAGTGACATTTAAAGGCTAAACTAGGTTAATTAGGATAACTAGGCAGGTTAGGGTAATTAGGCAAGTTATTGTAAATCGATGGTTTGTTCTCTAGACAGTTGAAAAAGATAGCTTAAAGGGACTAATAATTTTGACCTTTTGAAATGTTTGTTAAAATAATAAATTCTAGCCTAAATAAAACAAATAAGACTTTCTCCAGAAGAAAAAAATATTATCAGACATACTGTAAAAATTTCCTTGCTCTGTTAAACATCATTTGGGGAAATATATAAAAAATAAATGAATAAAATAATAATTCTGATTTCAAATGTATGCTGTTAGCTGTTGCTGAAAATCCCATAGTGTCCTTGGCTACAGGAAGAAGAGAGTCATGTGTTGCTTTACAGTGCAACTGTGATGGATGTTGTGACACTAAAAGCAGTACTTAGTGTGAATCTAAATCACCTCATGCAGGAACATCTGTGTGTTTGTGTGTGCCTAATGATATTTGTTATTATTTCACATCATTTTATATTACTTCTTCTTCCCTGTAGCACTGACACTGGGTGAGAGAGGAAATAAAAGTCAATCTGTCTGTTTAAGAGAGTTCATCATCTCGCAGGTACAAATGTAGAGAAGGGAAGTTCATTCAGAGGGCAACATCAATCCTGTGAAAGAACTCTGTTTACATGCTCATAGCAACACTTTGGGCACCACCCATGCATTTACATGTTCCTTAGCAACCACCCATAGGTTTACACACTCAATAGCAATACCTGGGCAACCAGTAATTTTCAAGCTCCTTATCAACACCTTGGGAACCACTCATATATTTACATGTTCCTTAGCAACACCATTAATGCCACCTATATAGTCACATACATGATCCTTTACAACGACATAGCAACACTTTGGCAACCACCTATATGTTTACATGCTCTTTAGCAACACCATGGCTACCACCTACATGTGTACATGTTCTTTAGCAACACCATGGCAACCACCTACATGTGTACACACTCTTAAGCAACATCAGGGCAAGCACTGATATGTTTACATGCTCTATACTATAGCAACACCTTAGTAACCACTTGTAAGTTTATACACTCCATAGGAATACTATGGCAGTACCTTGGGAACCACCGATGTTTACATGCTGCTTAGCAACACCATAGCAACACCTTGGTAACCACCCATATGGTTACATGCCCCTTAGCAACAACTTGGATGCCACTAATATGTTTACATGCTTCTTAACCAACATGGGAACCAACAATATGTTAACGCACTCCTTAGCAACACCACAGTAACCACATATATGATTACATGCTCCATAGCAACACCTTAGCAACCACTCATATATCAAAACGCTCCAAAGCTATATTTTAGCAACAACATGGCAACAACCCTTGTTTACATGCTTTCTCGCAACATCATAGCAACACATTGGTAACCACACATATGGTCACTTGCTCCTTAGCAACACCAAGGATACTACCAATATTTTTACTTTCTCCTTAACAACTCCATAGTAACATTATGGCCACCACCAATATTTGAACACACTCATTAACAACACCATGGCAATCACCTATACATTTACATGCTTTTCAGCAACACGATGGCAAGCACTCATATGTTTACATGCTCATAGCAACACCTTAGCAACCATAAGTTTGAACACTCCGTAGGTATACTATAGCAATACCTTGGCAACCACCCATATTTACATGCTCCATAGCAACACCTTAGCAATACCTTGGCAACCACCCATGTTCACGTGCTCCTTATCAACACATTGGCAACCACTCATATGTTTACATGTAACTTAGCAACAACATAGCAACACTATGGCAAACAATAAAGCATTAACATATTCATTAGCAACACCATGGCAAACACCTGTTTGTTTACATGTTCCATAGCAACACCTTAGCAATCATGCATGTTTACATACTCTTTAGCAATACATTATCAATCCCATGGCAACCACCCATGTTTACATGCTTCTTAGCAACACCATAGCAACACCTTGGCAACCACCCATATGGTTACATGCCCCTTAGCAACAACATGTCTACCACACATTTACATGTTCCTTAGCAACAACTTGGATACCACTAGTATATTAACATGCTTTTTAACCAATATAGCAACCAACAATGTTAACGTGCTCCTTAGCAACACCACGATGACCACTTGTATGATTACATGCTCCATAGCAACAACTTAGCAACCACTCAGATATTAAAACACTCTTTTATCAACAACATGACAATGATACATGCTCTTAGCAACACCATGGATACTACCCATATGTTTACATGCTCCTTAACAACACCATAGTAACATTATGGCAACCACCAATATTTGAACACACTCATTAATAACACCATGGCAACCACCTATACATTTGCATGCTCATTAGCAACACCTTGGCAACCACTAATATATATATATATATATATATATATATATATATATATATATATATATATATATATATATATATATATATATATAGATATATATATATATACCTGCTCATAGCAACACCTTAGCAACTAGTTTACACTCCCCTTTGGAATACTATTGCAATGCCATGGCAACCACACTTTTTAGCATCACCTGTAAACGCCCACACATATGTTCACACACTCCTCAGTCAACCACCCTCATCACCATAGTATCAGTATGCATACGCTCTTGTTTTCCTCACAGAATGAGATTTGTCTGCCGCAGTGAGTCTAATGCTGCCCAAATAATTGAAGTTTGATGTTGACACAACATCTCTATGGAGTTTCACAACAGGGATTAAGGACAAATTCGCATCCTTTTCCTATGTTGATTTTCCATTTCACGAAATGTCCTTCAAGGTAGACGTTCCCCCATACAGATCAGTGAATAATTTATGAGCAAGTTCTCAGACAGCAGGACAGGAAAACAGTTATATCAGGTGAAGAGACATGTGCAGTTGACCTTAAAGCAGCATTTTGGTTTAGGTGTGAGGGATTTCCTACATTTTTACATCTACATGATTTTCAAGTGGTGGCACGGTGGCCTAGTGAGTAGCACTGTCGCCTCACAACAAGGTCGTTGCATTTCTGTGTGGAGTTTTCCTGATCTCCCAATGTTCGCGTAGGTTTGGGTGCTCCGGTTTCTACAACAGTCCAAAGACAGTCCAAAGACATGCGCCGCAGGTGAATTGAATAAACTAAATTGACCATAGTGTAAGTGTGAGAGTAAATGGGTGTTTCCTAGTACTGGGTTGCAGCTGGAAGGGCATCCGTTGTGTAAAACATATGCTGGATAAGTTTGCAGTCCATTCTGCTGCGGTGACCCCTGATAAATAAACTAAGTCATGGGTCTCAAACTCGATTAGTGGAGGGCTGCATCTCTGCAGAGTTTTGATCCAACCCTAATCGAACACAGCTGATCCATCTAGGTGTTCAACAGTACTAGACACTTAAGCAGGTGTGAGCTGGAGGTGGGTGGAGCTAAAATCTGCAGAGCTGTGGCCCTCCAGGAACTGAGTTTGAGACCATTAGACTAAGAAGTAAAAATGAATGAATAAATGATTTTAAAGTGACGTTAATCCGTTTTTTCGCTTAATTAACCAAAAACCTTGCTGAAAAATCAAGCTTAAACCAGCCTAGACTGGTTGGATGGTTTTAGCTGGTTAACCAACCTGGTTTTAGAGGGATTGACCAGCTAAAACCAGCTTGATCAGCCTAGCCTGGCTGGAAGCCCACCTAAAACCAGCTATGTCCAGCTAAAACCAGGCTGGTCAAGCTGGTTTTAGCTGGTCATTTCCCAGCCTGACCAACTAAGACCAGGCTGGATATGGCTGAAACCAGCCTGGAAATAGCCAAAACCTCTCTAAACCAGGTTGGCCAACCAGCGAAAACCAACCAACCAACCTAGGCTGGTTTAAAGTGTTTTTTTTCAGCTAGGAAAACTGTATTTGGGACAAAAATGCCTGGGGTATTTCAATAATTAAGAAAAACAATATACATTATCTTTTTAAAGGACACAGCACTTATTTTAACATACCAAGGATACAAATATGATTTCATTATGATTGAACCTCCTAAACTTTGTGTACCCGGTACCAGGACGTCATTTACTTCCTCATTCTTTAAATTTTAAAGTTCTGTACTGGCCCAACACCCCCATAAGTGGCTCCGTTCTCTCATCTGTTGGAATTGAATAACTTTTGCATAGATTATAAAAGACACGTTTTTCTTTTTTCCTATGATTACTGTCCTTGTCAGGAACCATCAAAATGACCTAGACCACACATAACCTTAATGATACGCTTTCAAAGTTGAGTTTACAAAAACAAAGTCCATCTGAATCAGAAGTTGCTCAGACCTTTATTTCAGTATGTCGATGTGCTTCCAACTAAAGTGGAATATTGTGAAGAAAGAGGGGCTTAGTCTTAAGGGGAGGGCTTAAGCGCTAAGAAGGGTGTGGTAAAGTTTTTTGTGGCTGAAGCCATCAAACCAACATCAAGAGAGAAGGAATTTTCAGATTTTGATTCAAGATTGCAAAACAAAATTTTATTTCAGTGGATTAATTTGCACTGATTAAATCACCTAAAGAATGACCGTGCATGCAAAAAAAAAAAAAAAAAGCGTCGATTTTTACATGGACTTTAAAGATTATGAATTATTTGAGTTGTCAGCACGGTGGCTCAGTGGTTAACACTGTTACCTTACAGCAAGAAGGTCACTAGTTCGAGTCCCGGCTGGGCCAGTTGGTATTTCTGTGTGGAGTTTGTGTGTTCCCCTGTGTTGGCGTGGGTTTCCTCTGGGTGGTCCGGTTTCACAAACCGTCCAAAGACATGAGCTATAGGTAAATTGGGTAAACTAAATTGGGCGTAGTGTATAAGTGTATGTGTGTGAATAATAGTGTATGGGTGTTTCCCAGTGCTGGGTTGTGGCTGGAAGGGCATCCGCTGCGTAAAACATATGCTTGATTAGTTGGCGGTTTATTCCGCTGTGGCGACCCCTCAAAGCTAAGGGACTAAGAATGAATGACTGATATGTACACTCAAACAATTACATTTGTTGCTTGTTCAAACTACTTATTTAAAATGACGTGAAACAACTAAATTCTTGATTTTTGTTTTGCAGCAACCTAATCGTTTTAGGTTTTAAATTTATAAGTTAACATTATTTCTTCATGCCGTCCCAACAGAATTGATTACATTTACATTTAGTCATTTAGCAGACGCTTTTATCCAAAGGTAACCAGCATTTTTTACAGTGTATTTTATCCTAATTTAGAAATTATTACTAGGGAAACAAGCATTGTTTTCATATAAATAAAATTTAAAGTAAGGAAACAAGATAATGAATGGTGTGGAATAAGACCAGGTAAACGAGAAGGGTAAACAGAGGTCGGAGCCTGCTCCAAAGGGGTGGGACTTGGGCTCCAAGTGGGCTGTACAAACATGGAGTCTACACCTACCCCAAACCTTTACCCAACCTCACAGTAACCTGTTGTGTTTTATCACGTCGACACCTACCACAAACCTATACCCAACTTCATAGTAACCTATTGTGTTTTATTAGTGTCAACTACCCCCAGTGGCGTAGCGGACGGGCCCGCAAGGCACGCACCGCGGGGGGGGCCCCGCGTGATGGGGGGCCCCGCGTCATCGCAATTTTCAATAATTGAAAATCCAGCAACCGCAATAATCAAACTCTTGGGAACAACTGTGGTCGGAACCAAAGTTCACAGGTCTCTCAAGCGGTGGACTACTTTATTTTGATTGCTTGCCGCCTAACCACGTCATATCATAGCTCAAAGTTGACTTGATTTGATCTCTCCTTGACGCTCACACACCAGAGAAGACGCGCCGCGCTGTTTCTCGCCGCCGGTTTTCATTGAAAATGAATTACTTCTGGGTACTTTGACGCTCTCGCCGCTTTCGGATTGTGATCGCTCCTCCCCGCGTTGTCGCTCCACCCCGCCTGCCTTTCCCGTTCCTTAATTTGTGATTTAATTTAATTTGTTCCCTCGAAACCCCCCCCCCCCAACAACCCTATGCCTAGCCCACTTCCAGCATAAGGACCTCCCACTTGGAAGTCACCAAGCCTATTTGCAGTAAAAATCCTTCCCACTTGGAGGTCTCTAGGCTGCAGTGATACCTACTTGAGGTAAACAGGGGTTACTTCAATTTCAAGTTGTCTTGAATACATAAATATTGAAACGGTCTATTTACTGTAAGGTTTTCCTCATTTAGCTTGCCCACTATACATTTAAAGTACAGCTTTGTTGCTGATCTAAACTGCATTATCCTGAATGAAAGTCTGTGAGTATCATAGTAACACATAATCATTTGTCACATCGATAAGGCCTCTCAGAATGCAACTGAATTGAATTAAGCGGTCTTGGCTAAAGTGCTCGTGAGGATGTTTTTGCGAGTGTTCAAGCTGTGAGACGCGAGCTTAAATGTGGCGTCAGCCTTGGAAGTGCTCAGAAAAAGAAAAAACAACAACGACCCACAATTTAATTAACCATTTACCTGCCATGATTAGACACCGAATACTAGTTGAACTGCTCAACACCCAGTCTCTCTCTCTCTCGCTCTCTCTCCCTCTCTCTGGTTGCTAGGATACAGAGCGAGTAAGAGCAGGTGCACAAGGCTGTGTGGAGGTTCTGGACTTTCAGATGAGATCATCTTTTCTCTTGTGCTGTCAGAAATTTGATGTTAGTGCTGCTGCATTGATTATTTCATGCTATGATGATGTTGTCATGTTCTTATAAACACATAGAAAGGTCATAGAATTCTCCATCAGTCCAAACTATATACTGAAATTGTATTTTACATACAAAAAGCAGAGTTTTATTGTTATAGATGCCATTTAAACCACAGCTTGATGGGGATTATTGCTTTAATAAAATGGTTATGTCATATTAGTACACTGACAAAAAGACTAATTGCATTTAAGTAGGTGGTTGCAAACAATTTAAATGGACTGAATTTAAACAAACAAAAAAAAATTTAGTGTAAGAGCCATCTTTCATAGTTTGTTCATGGTAATCATATATTTTTTTGTTATATAATGTGTATATATAATGCTTTTTCCACTGCGCATGTGATGTGCAGCTGTTTTAGAGCACAAGCTTTTGATCGAAAAAGTGTAAAAATGGTGTCAGAAGCCATCAAACTGGAAAAACAAAATGTATACAGTGCATCTGGAAAGCATTCAAACAGTGCTTCACTTTTTCCAAATTTATTTATTTTTTTATGTTACAACCTTACTCCAAAAAAATCTTAATTTATTTTCCCCAAATTCTACACACAATACCCCATAATGACAATGTAGAAAAAAGATTTTTTGAAACTGTTGCAAATTTATTAAAAAATAAAAAAGCTGAAAAATCACATGTACATCAGTATTCACAGCCTTTGCAGTGATGCTTTTAATTGAGCTCAGATGTATTCTGTTTCCACTGATCATTCTTGAGATGTTTCAGCAGCTTAATTGTAGTTCACACGTGGTAAATTCAGTTGGTTGGACATGATTTGAAAAGGCATGTACCTGTCTATATATGATCCCAGAGTTGACAGTGCATGTCAAAGCACAAACCAAGCATGAAGATAGAGGAATTGTCTGTAGACCTCCAACACAGGATTGTCTCAAGGCACAAGGCTGGCGAAGGTTACAGAAAATCTTCTGCTGCTCTGAAAGTTCCAATGTGAACAGTAGCCTCCATCTAAGCTGAGTGATTGGGGGAGAAGGACTTTTGTCAGGGAGGCGATCAATAACCCAATGGTCACTCTGTCTAAGCTCCAGCATTTTCCTGTGGCATGTATGATGGCGTGGCCAGACTGATGCCACTCCCCAAATTTGCCAAAAGACATTAGACCATTAGAAACAAAATTCTCTGGTCTGATGAGACTAAAATTGAACTCTTTGGAGTGAATGCCAGGCGTTACGTTTGGAGAAAACCAGGCACCGCTCATCACCAGGCTAATACCATCCCTACAGTGAAGCATGGTGGTGGCAGCATGGTGCTGTGAGGTTGTTTTTCAGCAGCAGGAACTGGAAGGCAAGTCAGTATAAAGGGAAAGATGAGTGGAGCAATGTACAGAGACATCCTGAATGAAAACCTGCTTGAATGAAAAGTGCTCTTGACCTCAGACTGGGGCGACGGTTCATCTTCCAGCAGGACAATGACCCAAAGCACACTGCCAAACAATCAGTGGAGTGGCTTCACAACAACTCAGTGAATGTCCTTAAGTGGCAGAGCCAGAGCCCAGACCTAAATCCTATTGAACATCTCTGAAAATGGCTGTGCACCGTCGCTTCCCATCCAACTTGATAGAGTTCGAGAGGTACTGCAAAGTGGAATGGGCAAAAACGTTCAAAGACAGGTGTGCCAGGCTTGTGGCATCAAATTCAAATTCAAAAAGACTCGAGGCTGTGATTGCTGCCAAAGGTGTTAACCACTGAGCCACTGTGCCACTTGTGTTTAACAGAAGAAAGAAAATCAAACAGGTTTGGAACAAGTGGAGGAAGGGCAAACGATGTCTAAACTTTCAGTTTTGGTTGAACTATCCCTTTAAGCATATAGGAGGACTTAAATGTTTAAACATGCAATGGCGAACAGTTAATAGGTTAAACTTCAGCAGACTGACTTCAATCCATTGTCATGTGGATAGGGCCTGAGACTGAATAAAACTCAGTGATGGACATCATTTACTTTTTATTTAATTGTAATACCTGGGGTCCCCTTTAACTGAAGGTTTGTAAAAGACATAGTAGATATCTTAAAAACCACAAACCCACTCATGCAGACCTTTCTCTGTTCATAGGACTAAATGGACGTCCTGTTTCTCAAGATGTTGCTTGACCACTTCCTGACAAAACCCCCATGTGAAAAAACCCCTTTAAGATCAGATGGCTGAAGCGGAGGTACAACACTTATATCTATTTTATAACAATTTAAGCACAGTCTACAAAACCGACAAGTTAAATAAACTTAAATATGCAAGTTTTACTCAATTAAATTGATGCAACGAGTTCACTCGATTAATTTAGTTCAGTCAACTTATTAGGGTTTTCAGTGTATCTTCTTTTGTGTTCGACAAAGAAACTCAAACATGTTTTGAACCAGTGTGGAATGAGTAAATGGCTTCATTTTTGTGGGGCGAACCATCTAATAAATGTGATACAGATGTAAAATAATATCTTAAATTGGTTGAAGAGCTTGTTTAAATGCACTGTAAAAAAACATCCATTGGATATATTATTTTTTTTTTTTTAAGGTGGGTGGTTGCAAGCAACTTATATGGGTTGAATTTAAACAAACCAATTAAATGGATTTGTTTGTTTAAACTCAGCCCAAATAAATTGTTTGCAACCACTCACTTAAAAACATTTAGTAAATCCAATGAATCATTTCAGTGTGCTGCAGTCTGCAGCTTTGTTCTCAGTATATCTTTATCTGAATCGTTGTGTAGTGACCAGTCATATCTTAAGAACATCATTGCATTAAACTACAAAAAACAAAAACATTCATGGGCATCACAGATGCATCAGCAAAAAGAGGCCAAACCAAACCAACCACAGCAGCTAAATGAACTTCACATGCACAGCCTGCAGAATGTTAACAGAGAGACATGAGAACACAAATTTCAGCACACTGTAACAAATTACATTGTAAAAAAAGGCAACAGTTTTATATTACTTTAACATTTAGTAATATATTTCAAAAGCTAATTAGGTTTCAACATACAATTTTTTTTAAAGCTTAACAAATATTAACTTGATGTTTGGAGTTTAATTGATGAAAGTTAAAATGACTTGTGGGCAAGGCAGTGGCGCCACAGTCCAAAGACATGCGGTACAGGTGAATTGGGTAGACTAAATTCTCCGTAGTGTATGAGTGTGTGTGTGTTTGAATGTGTGTGTGTGTGTGGATGTTTCCCAGAGATAGGTTGCGGCTGGAAGGGCATCCGCTGCGTAAAAACTTGCTGGATAAGTTGGCGGTTCATTCCGCTGTGGCGACCCCGCATTAATAAAGGGACTAAGCCGACAAGAAAATGAATGAATGAATGAAAATGACTTGTAAGGTTAAATGGATTCAGCCTAAACATTTAATTGAGCAACATATTTTTTACAATGCATATAGTACCATTTGCATAATTATAAAAATTAAGTCCACTTAGCAGTTCCAAGTTAATTTACTTACATTATTTTTGTAAAGTCAACTTGTTGCTTTTAAGGCAATTGGTTTACTCGCTTAAGTAACTAATCCCTTTTTTTATTTTGATTAAATGTTTCTCAAATAAACGACTTACCTTTAAAATTGTAGTAAATCCAATAAATAATTTTATTATTTATGTAAATACGGAGGTAATTGTCAGCAGTATCATCCTGTAGCATTCGTTTTTACATACAAAATGCATCCATATGTACCTGCCAGAGCATATTTCTCAGTTCTCAAAAATGTAGCCCTGGGCACATTTTCCCAATGACCCTGTGTTGAATGATTTCCTTATTATCTCTCTCTCACAGGTTCATTTGAGGAGGTGTCTGTGAATCAGAGTCTGCACCACATTACTGTAAATGAAAGAGAATCTGCTCAAGTCATCTGCTGCTGGAACAAAAGAACAGAGACAAATAAAAGTCTGAAAGTAGTTTGGTTAAGTCGCTTTTCTTTAGATATTCATTCCTCGTCCTTGTACCAAACATCTTTAGACTGTTCTGTACTAAACATCATCTATACAATTACAAATGACACGGAAGATTATGTTTGTAAAACCATTTTGGAAGCAACATATTTTTTACAATGCATGCATAACGAAATTAATAGTCTTTCTGAAGTTCATCTTTGAGAATTTTCCTCATTTATTTGAACACTTGTAATAAAAACTGAGGAAATATGTTTAGCAAACATCCATACACTCTCACATTCAGGCTCATACACTACGGAGTATTTAGCTTATTCTATTCGCTTTTTGCGGATGTCTTTGGACTGTGGGGGAAACCGGAGCACCCGGAGGAAACCCATGTGAACTGCGAACACGGGGAGAACATGCAAACTCCATACAGAAATGCCAACTGGCTAAGTTTGGACTCAAACCAGTGACCCTAATAAATAAGAGACTAAGCCGAAGGAAAATAAATGAATGAGTTCAAATTATATTATATTGTGTTATATTATATTATAATATAATATATTATATTATATTATATTTTGTTATATTTTATTATATTATATTATATTATATTATACTATATTTTATTTTATTTTATTTATATTATATTATATTATGTTATATTATATTATATTTTATTATATTATACTATATTTTATTTTATTTTATTTATATTATATTATATTATATTATATTTTATTATATTATACTATATTATATTTTATTTTATTTTATTATACTATATTATATTATATTATATTATATTATATTATATTATATTATATTATATTATATTATATTATATTATATTATTCATCATTTAGTAGGGAATTTCTCAAATTAAATGATTTATTTGAGGAAAAACTATTTTCATATCACATACAAATAGAAACACAAGCAAATACTTTTTGTCAATTTCTTCAAAATTTATGTTAAATGTTATATTTTTAAATGAATACATGGCAGTGAGTTGTATTTTACTGCTTCCGTGTATACAAATGTATATTTAAGCTTTGAATATGTATTTGAAAACATCAATTAAATACATTTCACACATAACTTAATTATTATTGAAAAGTAGGCAGTCATAGACCATACTTTTTTTGGGACAATTCTGTAGTTATTTTAACTATTACTCATTTTGACTCCGATATTTGTACTTGCTTACTTTTGTAATGAAAACAGCAGTTTTATCTTGCAAATGAAAAAAATAAAAAATAAAAAAAATAACCCAACATAATTTAAGGTATCATTATATTTTTGTCAAACACAAATTAGATGCTTTTAACATTGATCAAACTAACATTGATAATCTTTATTATTATTATTAAATTATTATTGATCTCTTGCAAAAAATATTATTTATGTACTTGTTTATTTGTTTGTTTGCTTATTTGTTTATTTGTTTTTATTGACTTATTTAATTTCATGGTTTTCAATGCAATGAATGTTGAATTTAGTACAATGTTTGGTCCATTTTTAGAATATTCAAATGAGTGAAAAGTGTTATTGGAAAACTTTTATAATGTGTAACAGCCACACTTTTTCTTCAGCCACACTTTTACTTCAGCTTGACCAAAGACAGAAGTGAAAGAGAAGATTTGATCACATGATGAAGACGGCGACACGCAAGGACGATTCTCTGTGTGTTTTTATGTGAGCAGCTCTCTCTCTTTGTTTATGTTAGTTTGGGGGATTTAATCACATAGAAATGAGGTTTTACTGCACTTTGATCTGTGGCTTCACATTGTCCTGCATTTGCTTCAAAGGTAAGAACAACATGCTGTCTGAACCGCCGATTATTTTGTGTAGGTTTAAGACAAAAAGTAGGATTAATCATACGGGAAATTTGAAGTCAAAATTATAAGCCATTTTTATTTTGGGAGCTATACACTCAAAAAAAAAAAAAAAGATTAGATAATATAATAATGAATAATATGAAATAATATGGGCCTAATTTAACCAAATTAAATGTAGTAATGTTCAACTACATACACTGTAAAAAGTGAATAGTTACTTAAAGTGAATAAACCAATTGCATTAAAAACTACAAGTTGACTTTACAAAAATAATGCGAGTAAACTCATTGTAACTTGAAACTGTTCAGATGACTTAATTTTTGTAATTATGCAAATTGTACTCACTTAAAAAAGGAAGCTAATCACTTTTTTTCCAATACACCTTTATTATGTTAGATTTTCCCCCCAGTTTTTCTTTTTCAAGCAAAATGACATACAGTAAAATAAATCTGCTCTTTCAGACTCCAGTGTGTTTTTTAGATTCAACACAGGCTATAATTGTAGATTTTATAGACTTAATGATGCACTAAATATGTAATATTGTGAATGTGACATAGTACAGTAATTATCTGAAAACAGATCTGCTAAAACAGTCTGGAAGTGTAAAAAGTGATTAGTTAACTTAAAGTACCATTTGCATAATTTTATATATATATATATATATATATATATATATATATATATATATATATATATATATATATATATATATATATATATATATATAAATAAATATAAATTAAGTCCACTTAGCATTACCAGATATCAAGTTATTTTACTTGCATTATCTTTGTAAAGTCAACTTGTTGCTTTTGAGGCAATTGGTTTACTCCCTTTAAGTAACTAATCACTTTTTTGGTTTGATTAAATTTTGCCCAAATAAACGACTTACCTTTAAAATTTTAGTAAATCCAATAAAACATTTTATTCAAATGTAAATAGGGAGGTAATTGTCAGCAGTATCGTCCTGTAGCATTCGTTTTTACACACAAAATGCATCCATATGTACCCGCCAGGGCATATTTCTCAGTTCTCAAAAATGTAGCCCTGGGCACATTTTCTCAATTACCCTGTGTTGGATGATTTCCCTTATTATTTTTCTCTCACAGGTTCATATGAGGAGGTGTCTGTGAATCGGAGTCTGCCCAACATCACTGTAAATGAAGGAGAATCTGCTCAAATCATCTGCTGCTGGAACAAAAGAACAGAGATAAATAAAAGTCTGAAAGTAGTTTGGTACAAAGACGAGGAACGAATATCTGACGAAAAGCGACTCAACCAAACATCTTTAGAGGAAAACTGTTCTGTACTAAACATCATCTATACAATTCCAAATGACACGGGAGATTATGTTTGTAAAGCCATTCAAGATATACCAGTTCTGATGGAATATGAAGGAAACAGAATGATGCTGTACGTCAATGAAATCCATACAACTACTGAAGGTCAGATGAAAACTGCATTTAAAATATTACAAATTCAAAGACACGTGTTGAGATTTCATTAAAGAAAATGGATATCACATCACAATATAGCTATCATTTAAATAGGTCTGCATTAAAGAGACGGTTCACAAAATAATATTTACTCAGTATTTACTCTCCTTCAAGTGGTTCCAAACATTTATGAGTTTCTTTCTTCTGTTGAACACAGAATACAATATTTTTAAAGAAAGCTGAAATCCTGTAACCATTGACTTCCATAGAACACTCTCAGAAATAAAGGTACAGGAGCTGTCACTGGGGCAGTACCTTTTGAAAGGTTCATATTTATATCTAAAGGGTCCATAATGGTCTCTCAAAGGTATTTTTAGGCACATTTGGGCACTAATATGTACCTATGAGGTATCACTGTGAACTCTTTGGGTACAAATATATTTGTACCCAAAGAGTTCAAAAAATAAAAATAAGTAGGAAAAATAAATACTAGTCAATGGATACAGGTTATCAACATGTTTCAAAATATCTTCTTTTGTGTTCAACAAAGGAAATAAGCACATAATGGGTTGAAACGTGTAAAAAAGTAAATAAATGATGACAGAAAAGGAAACTTTTTTTGTAAATCTCTGTTCATAGCTAATACAACCTGTATATGATGTTCATAGTACATCAATTAGTAAATATCACCATAGTTTTTCTATAACTGCACTTTATAACTTATTCCTGTATCCTGCACTTGCTGCTATTGCACTCCTGATTGGATCTAAACTGCATTTCATTGCCTTTTACATGTGTAATGACAATAAAGTTGAATCTAATCTAAACTAACTATCCCTTTAAGACATAACCCCCTTTATTTCTGTCTTGCAGAGTATGTTTACACGGTTCCCAGCTCAACCTCCAGTGAGTATTTATACCTTGTTATTAGAAAACATTATATATAAATTATTATTTATTATTATCAATTAAATTGTTGATTTGGGTTGTCCCTGTCTCATTTCATTCAAAATTAATAATAATAATAATAATAATAATATAATAATAATTATATATATATATATATATATATATATATATATATATATATATATATATATATATATATATATATATATATATATATATATATAATTTTTTTTTTATAAATTCACAATAGTCTTAAATTAGTAAGATAAATGTCAGAAATATTTGTTGTCTTTAATAATTATCACTAAAGGAAAACCAGATGTATTTCACCACCCCAGTCTAGAAGATAATAAAAATCAACAGGAGCCTCAAAAAAAGAGTAAGATATTATTTTATATTTTAACAATCATATTCTAGCCATAAATATGCACTTATTTGATTTTTTTATGTTTATTTAAAAATTCATATCTTTTACAGGTAGTTCGGGGAATATTGTGATGATTTACATTTTAAGAAGTCTGCCTTTTATCTGTCTGCTGATGGCCTTCTTTTACCTCAACAGAGACTACAAACGTGATACGGTATCAAAACCAGGTAACTCCTTTAAAAAAAGATCTAATATAAATTTTATTACAAGTAAATGAAGATCATATGTGGATAGAGAAGGCTTTATATGATTCATAATTATGAGCTTGTAGTCCTATCTGTTTTATCGAAGTATTGAGTTGCATAAATTTACTGTACTGGTCTTGCACTTATATTAGTTCAAGCATAACTAAATATATAAATATATTAAGAGAAATATGGTAAAAACTTACTTTACAAAAAGGTTGCATTAATTAACCTTAGTTAACAGTATTGATTCATCTGTGGTAACATTCGTTAATGGTATAATAGTTCATGGTAACTCAGAGTGCTTTAACTAATGTTAAAAAGCACAAATTTGGATTTTAATAATGCATTAATAAATGCTGAACTATGATTAATAAATGCTGTAGAAGTATTGGTTATTATTAGTTTGTGTTAGCAAATATATTACTAAAAATAATGAATGAAACCTTATTGTTTATATATATATATATATATATATATATATATATATATATATATATATATATATATATATATATATATATATATATATATATATATATTATTCAGAGGTATGAATAATTTGTGGCTTGACTATATATTTGGGGCTTGACTCTATATATTCAGTGTTTATTTTGTAAGTTGCTAAACACACTGGAATCTACTTTTATTTAACATTTCAGAATCCATTATGCTTTATCTTGTTGCTGCTGTGCATACTGCATATATTAACTGGGTTGATTTTAATAACGTCAAAGGCGTTATAAAATGCAGAAATCAAAATTCCCTGATAAGTTGATATAAAAGAGGTCATTGTACTCCAAAAATATATTGGGAGTTTAGGAAATCAAAGCTTTATTGTTGATCTTAAAACAGCTTATTTTAAAGCAAATCTGCCAGAATTATAGGTTCTGGAACGAGTCTTTTTATTGCATAATAGTTTGGCTAAACTCCACAGCCAAAAAGATCAATGCATGCTTCGATATCACTGTGTCAAGTGAAATAATACAATCATGAGTGGCTTTTTAAAAGATACTAAATGTGACTTCTCCTTTTGAAGCAAAGTAATGTGTTATATTATATTGTGTTTTGTTTTTATTTCAACCTATCGGCTTAAAATAAATTTTTTTTTCTCTGGCAAAGTCTATTTACATTTATAACGCCTTGCTAAAAGGTTATTTATTTTCACTTACAATCAGCAGTTTTGAAAAAGCATACAAAAATAAATGCTGTACAAGTCCTGGCTGTGGAGGAAGAGGATACAGGTACTTGACTGGCCTGCCAGTAGTCCCGACCTGTCTCCAACAGATAATGTGTGGTGCATTTTGAAGCGCAACATGTGACAAGAAAACAACAGTTGCCCACCTTAAGACTTGTTTGCAGGAAGAATGGGACCAAATCACACTTAAAACACTCACAGTGAATCAACTAATGTTAACTGGCACAAATTTAGATTTTAAAAATGCATCAGTACATAACTATATTAATAAATGCTGTAGAAGTCCTGGCTGTGGAGGAAGAAGATACAGGTACTTGACTGGCCTGCCTGCAGCCCTGACCTGTTTTCAATAGAGAATGTGTGGCACATTTTGAAGCGCAAAATGCGACAATGAAAACCCCGGACTGTTGCCAACCTTCAAACTTGTTTGCAGGAAGAATGAGACAAAATGACACCTGAAACTCTTCATCACTTGGTGTCTTCAGACCCTAAATGTCTTTTAGGTGTTGTGAAAATAAATGGCAACATTACAAAGTACTGCTCTAACTCTTTTTGATATGTGCTGCAAGAACGAAAATTTAAATACTATTTATTTTGAAAAAGCAAATCAAATAAATAAAAATAAAAAGGAACAAATTAAATAATGTTTGTTGTATTTTCTGCACTGAAATACAAGTCAAAGTTAAACAGCTGTTCACTCAACAATTTCAAGGGTCCTACTATAGCATGGCCAAATACCAATTCCACTGGACTGAAGCCTAGAGACAGGAGAAAACTTAAAGGATAAACCCAAAATAAATCAGCACTCGTCTCCCTTCACGGCTTACTTTTCACATAAAGTTACACGTCACACTTATTCACGCTATAATCTCACAAGATTCACAATGTCACAGTTTTAAATATCGCACTATAATCACTGGGATAGGGAAAACAGGGACTCTCTCCGTGGTTTGTTGCTCTGCCTCTTAATAAAGCCTGAAAGCTCTATCAACAGCAACCCATCCGATTTGCACTGATTGAAAAACAGGTGCGGCTGGTTTGGAACGCTGCTCAATGAGAGAGAGAGGCAGAGATGTAGGCGACGCAGTGGCGCAGTGGGTAGCACGTTCGCCTCACAGCAAGAAGGTCCCTGGGTCGCTGGTTCGATCCTCGGCTCATTTGGCGTTTCTGTGTGCCTGCGTTTGCGTGGGTTTCCTCCGGGTACTCCCGTTTCCCCCACAGTCCCATGCAGGCATGCAGGTGAATTGGGTAGGCTAAATTGTCCAAAGTGTATGAATGTGTGTGTATGTGTTTCCCAGAGATGGGTAGCGGCTGGAAAGGCATCCGCTGCGTAAAAACTTGCTGGATAAGTTGGCGGTTCATTTCGCTGTGGCTTCCCCCAGATTAATAAAGGGACTAAGTCGACAAGAAAATGAATGAATCATAGGATGTAACAACAAGAAATCACTTTCTTTCTTTCTTTTATTTGCGTTTGCTTAATGAAAAATGATGGCGACACACAAAAAAACTTGCTTGGTACAACTTTAAAATATGCAGTTCATGACACTTGAAGGCTTGTGAAACTCTGACATAACATATAAAGACTTGCAGCATTACTGAGATACTAACTTGTGGTTGGAGGTCTAGTTATATATAGTCAGTATCTAACAATTAATCTTACATGCTGTGTTTTTTAATGAGCAATACACTTCTTTTGCCTCTTGGTTATAATAAAACATGGTAAACAAATCGAAAATATATGTTCGATACCACATGCAGTTTATAAATTTTAATCAATTTATCTAATACTATATTCTATATGTAAAGCAGATGAGGATGCTGTAGAGTCAGGAGAAGGGCAGAATCAAGACCTGGAGGTTGGAGAAACACAGATGAACAAAACTGAAGAGGTCAAACAAGGCGATAAAGTTTCTGTGCAGGATGAAGAAAGCGGTAACACGGAGAAAGCTGAAGCTACTGCTGTGGCAGAAGATGAAAAACAGGAAAAGGAGACTTTTTTAGTAGTGGATACTGAAAAGCTGAATGAATCTTGTTTGAAGACTGAAGAAGACACACGTCTAATGTCTGATGTTGAAGAAGAGAGAGTTACAGTTCTGTGAAACCGACTGGAAATTTGGGGTGTGCTGATCAGATCTGTGATGTCACTTCCTGTAGCATATATAGAGACTCTTAATGGTTTGCACTTTGGCTGTCAGTATATTCTGAATGTAGATTGTATCGTTTTTTATTTATAATAAAATATTTTGTTAATGCATACAATTTTTTTTTATACAATAAGTTAAATGTTAGGTAGAATTTGAGCGTGCTAGTGTGAAAGATTACATGTTAAAGTTCAGCAGCTGCTCCGAAATGAAGTTTTCCTCCAGACTCCTGTTCGGGCTCCTCATGTCGTGCCTTTATTTCAGAGGTAAGAAACATCTTCATGACTAGAAAACCTGCTCAGGTACTGTAGGATGTTGTTCAGTATTAGTAAAAAACAAAGTATTTTAATATTCAAAGAGCTGAGAGATGATGATGTTTCCTTCCTGCACTCAGATGAAGACATTTACGACGCATTTTGAACTATTTTAATAAGCGCTTGCGAATAGTTGGCTAAAAATGATGATTATGAATAAGTTATCTTTTATTGCTGTCAAAAATAAAATGAATTAAAGTGATTTTCTGATAGCTACTAATATATCAGTTATATATCAACAAATTCACTAAAGAACTTTTTGTAGTAATATTTTTTGTTAAGAAATTATTTCACAAGCAAATATTTAAGAAAATCAAGCAACTCATTGAATTAAATGTGAAATGTCAGAGGTTAGAAAAAGGACGTTTATACTTTTCTTATGCATAAGCAATTGGAAAACACTTTTTTAAGTGCAGATGGAAAATTGATACATTCACGATTAAGCTTTAAAACTATAGTCAAGTTACCCTGTAACATTAGTTGACATTATAGCATCCTTAATCCTGTGAACATCAGTGTTGGATGAAGAGATTGTGACTGTAGTATTTTTATTTTGCAGTTATCATCATCTATATATGTATTCAATGTCGTTATTGGTTTTCTGCTTTGATGTTGCTTTACTTTAAATTCTCACCATTGCTTTCAGTGGTTTGTTTGGTAAATATTAAGGAATAATAGCAATGTTTCCTTATAGCTTTCTTATAGTTATAGCAATGCTGTAATCACTGGATGCACAATTTTAAGTTACAAATTTAAGTGGATTTAACAAAAAAAACAATTAAGTTGTCCCCAAAAAACTGAAGAATTTTGTTGTTTCAGCTCATTTTAAATACTTTGTCTGAACAAAACGCAAACATAACTTTTTGAGTGTACAGTACAGTATGTTTATATAGTCTAAAGCAGGGGTTCTCAATCTTGGTCCTGTAGGCTCAGTGTCCTGCAGATTTTAGCTCCAACCCCAATTAGACCGTGCAGGGCTAGTTAGTGAAACTCTTACTAGGCCTTCCAAAAAATCCTTGCAGGTGTGTTGAGGCAAGTTGGAGCTAAAACCTGCAGGACACCTACAGGACCGAGTTTAAGAAGCCCTGGTCTAAAGAGACAAAGTAGTGAAGGAAACTAGAAGTAGATTTTTTTTTCTTGTATATTTTATTACATACAAGTGCTTAATCATTATTACAAAGTAAATAAACACCTTTTTCTATTAAAGTCTGTGTGAAGCAGAAGATTCTGCAGACTTTTATCACAGTATAAATATGTATTCACATCTTAAACAGAATATTGAGTAGGAGGCAGGGTTTTATTAATGTGCTTCTCCTATCATCTTTTACTCACAGCAAAATAATGGTTTAAGGGGTGTGTCTAAACATACTTTGCCCAATCCATCGAACTGATGTCATAAGAGAAAAACTGCCTTTCCGAACTGCAGAGGAAAATTTCAGTTGAGCATGAATTAGCATAAATTATTGTTCAATTTAGGCTAGCATGCATTAGCAAAATAAACTATTGCTGCGTCCGAAACCGCCTACTACTCAGTGGGTACTGCATTTAAATTTAAACGTACTACTCGGCCATTAGAAAAGTATGTTCTATACAGTATGAATGTGAAAAGTATAAATGGAATTCGGACGTACTACATCCGCCATGATCACATGACCTACCTGAATCTGTTGCATCGCTTCACTCTCAATTATGAATTCTTTCACGGGGCATCATGGGATAGCGCAGAGTGCATGGGATGCTCACTTCAGAGTCTCGCCGGAAGTAGTAAGTCATCCCGGTACTTTTCGCATAATGATTTGCGAATTCTATGAATTCGGACACACTAATCTGCTCGCATATAATTTTAGCGTACTATATAGTATGGAAGTATGCGGTTTCGGACGCAGCCATTGTATAAATTAATGCAAACTTTAAATAGATTATAATACAGATCTTAGAAAAAAAGGAAAAAAAACCCTTACCTGTCAGGTCCAAAATTTGAGTATCAATTAGTACCTAAAAAATACAATTGTGTACCTCATTGTAGCAGGTACATAAGTCTACCCTTTAAAGTACAAATATAGACCTGTTAGGTACAAAAGTGTAGCCTTATAAACGATAACTCCCCAGTGACCTGTTTTGTACCTATATTTCTGAGAGTGTACAAGCTGATTTACTACTGAATAAATTACATTATAAATAAAAACTCAATATCTTATGAATAATATGAGGTATATAAAAATGTTACAATTGAAATACATACTGGTTATGACTGAATAGTTGAAATCTCAGTGACCGATTCCCATAAGACAATGGCAAAAACTCAAAAAACACCTGCCGAAATTTGTTACTTGTAAGCCCAACAATAGAATTGTTGGTCACAGTTAAACACGGAGATCAAAATTGGTTTACAATTTCTTAAATTTCTAAGTCTCTGAATGCCACAAGAGAGCAGGAGCAACAGCAAGTATGATTATTCATGTGCGTCTCCTTTGTGTTTTTTGCTTCTCTCGCAGGTTCAAGTGAGTTGTCTGTGAATCAGAGTCCATCCAGCATCACTGTGAATGAAGGAGAGTCTGCTCAAATCAGCTGCTGCTGGAATACATCCACACACAGTGTTAAAGTTGTTTGGTACATCAATGAGACAAAACTTTCAGATCCAAAGCAAAAACTCCAAGAGCGTCAAAACAAGAGCTGTTCAATTTTCCACCTCACAAACGTACAGAAGAATGATACAGGTCATTATGTTTGTGAAGTGACTCAAGATATACCAGTCCTGGAAAAGAAAAATGGCACTGGAACAAATGTATTCATCAGCATTAGTGAACTAGAAACTACGACTGGTGAGATTCTTCTCACAAAATACATGTTATGCTATCTCCAGTCTTAAATAACCACCATTAAAAAAGTCATAAATCTGTTTCATCTTCTCTACAAGGCTTTATTTCCTCAGTTTCTTATCCGCATGAAACTACTTCAGACACAACATCAGATCCCAACATGTCTTCATCTCTAGGGAGCACCATCATTCAGTCCATCATCTGCTCAGGTAAATTTCTTTTATCTTCAGAACATTATGAAGTGCTGTATTAACAGTGTAGTGTAAAAGTATTTGCCCCTTTCCTGATTTGTCACATTTAAGTGATTCAGGCGATGTCAGGTATATCATACACTACCAGACAGAAATCTTGTTGTCTATCCTAGTTTTTAAGAAACAACAAATAATAACTTGACTTCTAGGTGATCATATACTGTAGTATCAGAAGTGACTTATCTGAAAGACAAAGGCCTCTAAATTAATAAAATATGATCATGTCTTGATTTTTAATTATTTAATTAGGATAGTAAGACTAAAGTCTTGTCACTTAACAGAAATAATGCACAGTATAGAATATAAAGTCATGGTGCAGTGGTAAATGTGAAGTGGTTTGATGTTGAGGCTGATGCCATCCACTCTGCAAATCTCTCGCATGCTCCGATACTGAATGTAACCCCAAACCATGATTTTTCCTTCACCAAACTTGACTGATTTCTGTGAGAATATTGGATCCATGCGGGTTCCAGTAAATCTTCTGCAGTATTTGTGATGATTGGAATGCAGTTCAACAGATGATTAATTGGAAAAATCCACCTTCTGCCACTTTTCCAAATGATCAACTGGAAGTCAAGTTATTATTTGTTGCCCTTACAATTGGAATCGAGGACAAGACTTTTGTCAGGTAGTGTGCTAGCATATACAGTATTAGCAAATAGCAATGTTAAAATTATAGAAGGATAAAGATTATTAATAGAGTTAATAGAAAATGCTGATTTTTAATGATGACTGTGGTATCAATTTAACATAATTCATTAATCATAAGTAGTGTCAGACGGAATCTGCGGGCATTTTTTGTTATTTCTGCACAGAATTTTGTTAAAAATCTGTGGATTTATGCAGAATGATTTTGGGAGTATCATAACTAAAACTTTAATATACTGTATGAACTAAAAAGTAATACCTTTTTAACTTGTATTTAATGTTTACATGCAAATTTAATTAGATCCATTTTATTTGGTAAACAAAGCAAGTCTTCTATACAATATATCTACTAAAAGACAGAATATTACTTTTCAAACTGTATTGTAAATACATTATTAGTCAATAATATTACTGAAATTAATTAAAAAACTGAATAAATATAAGTTTAAACACATTTACACAAGTAAATAAACAGAATCAATGATGGGCTAAAAATCTGCGGAATTCTGTGCACGCAGATTCCGTGTGGGCCTAATTATAAGTTACATTACAGCTACACTCAAACCAGTTCTCATTGGAGTATTAGACTTTAAGTTTAGGCTTAGTGTACAGTAAATTGACATGTCTGTTGATGGAGCAGTGTCACCAGATCTGCTAAAACCCTGATAATAATTAGTTGTAAATGTTATTACAGGGTAAAAGTCAACAAAATGTGCAAATGGACCATCAAAAGCGGTAACATGGTTTCATTTATAGTCGCAGCAGGTATTAATACCAAAAAGTTCCTTCATTCATTAGGTTTCCTTTGGCCTAATTCCTTATTCATCAGGGGAATGAAATGCCAACTATTCCGGCATATGTTTTACGCAGCGGATGCCCTTCCAGCTGCAACCCAGTACTGGGAAACACCCATACACTGTTGCATTCACACACGCTCATACACTATGGCCAATTTAGTTTATTTAATTCACCTATAGCGCATGTCGTTGAACTGTGGGGGAAACCGGAACACCCAAAGGAAACCCACACCAACACGGGGACAACACACAGAAATGCCAACTGGTCTGACTGGGACTTCGACCTTCTTGCTGTGAGGCGTCAGTGCTAACCACTGAGCCACCATGCTGCCCCTTAAAAAATATGAATGGTTAAAAAAATTAAATAATGTTTGTACTAGCCTAGTTAAAGTCTGGATGTTAACCTGATTGAGATGTGTCATGACGGGCAGTGACCACCGGAGGGCGCTGTAGTTCACAGACTTACTGGTTACAAGAAAGACAAACGATGCGATGACAAACTGTGGTGAAATGGTTGTATAAATAGTCCAGATAATCAACGGTAACAAAACAGATGTGATGACAGGTCAGTGTAGGTGTTCCGGTGTATGCACGTGGACTGTATGAACTTGTAGTCTTTTGGGCGCTGTAGTAAGTTTTCAGAGTCTGTGAACTACAGCGCCCTCCGGTGGTCACTGACCATCATGACAAGATGCCATGGCATGACCTTACACAGGTGGTTTAAGCTTTAAAAACCTTCCAATCTGTCAGAATTAAAACAATTCTTCACTGAAGAGAGGACCAAAAGTTCAGTGATGTAAAGGACTTATTGGCAGTTAATGACAAAATCTGATTGCAGTTGTTGGAGGAATGATTTTTCCATATTAGGCCCGGCAGGTTTTGAACAGCCTTTTTTCTTTAATCAATGAAATCTTTTAAACAACAGATAACATCTATGCCATTTATATTCTATATATAAATATATAGAGAGAAATGTAAAAAAAATAATATTACAACTATCCCCGGTTTCTCACTATTATTATTCTGTCTAATTATTCATCCATTTTTCTTTGAATGCTTCTCTAGAGGTCCCAACAACCCAAAATGTAATGCTGTGAATACATCATTACATCCTAATTACTTTTTTTTCTTGCAGGTTCAAGTGAGTTGTGTGTGAATCAGAGTCCATTCAGCATCACTGTGAATGAAGGAGAGTCTGCTCAAATCAGCTGCTGCTGGAATCAATTCACACACAGTGTTAAAGTCGTTTGGTACATCAATGAGAGAAAACTTTCAGATCCAAAGCAGGAACTCCAAGATCATCAAAACAAGAGCTGTTCAATTCTCCACCTCACAAATATTCTGAAGAATGATGCAGGTCATTATGTTTGTGAAGTGACTCAAGATATACCAGATCTGGAAAAGAGGAATGGCACTGGAACTAATGTATTCATCAGCATTAGTGAACTAGAAACAACTACTAATGGTAAGAACATAAAGCCAAGAAACTGATGAACTTGCCATTAATACATGCAATAGGTTGTTTAAAATCATCATAAAATGAAGATTTTCCGTTATCATGACAGCAACCCAGGCTCATTCTGATTACACACCCTATATACATTTCTGTAGAGAGCATAATAAATCCCATGAGCTACAGTTTTTGCGAATCCACCAGAGGGCGATGTGTATACTTTTTTAGATCTCAAATGCAAGTGCAATTCGCGGCTGTTGTTCTCATGTCAATCCACCATAGGCCACTGTCGACTGACAGACTAATCGACCGATCCTTCCCCTTCCCTAAACCCAACCAATAGTGTTTTAAAAAGCAGCAATTGACCAGCGCCCACCCACTTCTCTAAACCCAACCGCAGTGTTTTCTAAAGCAATCCAGAAAAAGAAAAGCCCCCTAATTTTTTAGCATGTTTTCAGATTTTACCACGTTCTCACCCTGTTATCTACTTGTTTATTTTATTTTTTAGCTTTTGTTTTTGTCTTACCTGCTTTCGGAAACCGTTCTTCACCGGACTTTCCCATATGTAGCTTTGGCTGCATAATTTGCAGTCCCCAGAATTGTATATAGCAGACATCCCGAGTTAAGAAAAGTCATTTACGACGAGACAGAATTTGCGGGAGGTTTGGGGTGGGGAGGGGAGGCATGCGACGTGGCTGCAACCAATAGTGCGCAACCAATCTGAAGAGCGGGAAGGGATGCTGTGGAGAGAGGTGTGCAATGTATTTAAGGACCGGACGGGAGACGCACGATTTCCGGGAGATTATCATTCAGTCGTTTGCGGGTATCCGGGAGTCTCTATGCATTTGCGGGAGACTCTCGGAACTTCCGGGAGACTTGGGATGTCTGAAATAGAGCTACGTTTTAAGAATGAGCCTATGTTGTGTGATAGACATCCACTTGAAATGGTCCTGAAATGAGAATGAAATGTAGGGCGATGTATTATTTTGCTCTTTGGCAACCGATTGGGTTGTTGAAAGATGGAGGTTTCTAATAAAATGAAGGAAAATTGACGAATGAAGGAATTTAGAGCAATTCAGTTGGATTCAAGTTTATTTGTATAGCACTTTTCACAATAATCAGAATGAGAAACAAGACACCCACTGATAGCCCCACCCTAAATAACTGATAGCTCCGCCTCAAAGAAATTCCATGTGACCAGGAAGTCAAGAAAAATTGTTTTGAGGGGGATATTAAGAAATATTATATTCATACACTGTAAAACCCTACAGTCAACTTTATCAAATGAAATGAGTGTGGTTAACTCAAAATTTACTGAAAGTTAATTCTACTCATTTGAAAAGAGTTTTGAACTCAGTGTTGAAGGTATTGAGTTAATTAAATACCTCATTACTTCAACTTAAATGGAGTGAGCTTACAGTACTCATATAGATAAGTTTTTAACTCAAATGTTTTTTTTTTTTTTTTTTTTGCAATTTGTTTCCTCAAACAGTTTGAGTTGCCTTAACTGGGTTTTACAGTACTCAGTTGGTTTGAGTTCTCTTCATTTATTGGGTTTTACTGTGCTAAAATTGCTTCATTTACTCAAATGGATTAAATTCACAGCACTCATTAGTATTACTTTTTGAGCTTAAATGGTTTGTTGCAATTGGTTTCCTCAAATGGTTTGAGTTGCTATAAATGTTGGGGTTTTACAGTGTACAAAAATAAGAGTAAATTTCATGACCACTTTTAGCAATATAATGTCAGATCTAAGAAATATTGCATTAAATACAATTATATTTTTTTACAGATTATTTTCAAACAGTTTCCAACATGCCTACAATGGTCACAGCAAACAGTGAGTCTTTGCTATTGAAATTTCTCATATTTTTTCTGGTGTTCAGTGTTTTGTAAAGTAATTCATTTCAGGCGTTGGTTCATGGATTACGTTGGTATCTTGGGTTCAAATTTAGGGTCTCTTGCAACATAGGCTCATTCTGAAAAGGTAGCCCTATACATTTCTCGAGATTGTGAATTATGTTGCCAGAGGAACGTATGGCTGTATTTCGTCTAAGCGGTGGTATGATGCCGTTTCTTTTCGCATTTACCTCTTACCTGTATGTGGACGGCTTTTTTACTGTTACAAGTTTGTCTAGTGGTTTGCAGTGCACATCGGAGGATTTAAGACACGTAGTGTAGTTGACTGCGACCAAGGGGTTCAAGTCCGATAAAGAATGTTTTTAGAAAGCATGTAAGACCAAAAAAAAGGCAAAAAAATTTAATAAACAAGTAAATAACAGGGTGAGAATGTGATAAAATCTGAAAATGTGGTAAAAATCAAGCAGCTGCAAGGGCTGTTTTGAAAACACTGTCGGTTGAGTTTAGAGAAGGTAGTGAGGGGTTATTCGGTGCTTTTTAAAACACTATCGGTTGGGTTTAGGGAAGGGGGTGGGTGTCAGTCTGTCAGTCGACAGCAGCCTCTGGTGGATTTCTGAGAACAGCAGGCGCGAATGCCACTTGCGAAAGAAATTTGAGATCTCAAAAAGCATGCACAGTGGCCTCTGGTGGATTCACAAAAAAAAAAAAAAAAAAAAATTTAAACGTAGCTTGTGAATGTATTTTGTGCTCTCCAGAAATTTACAAAGCGGTGTATGTGAACAGAATGAGCTTAGGTTGGTCTCTTTAGGAAAACTATATTATTACGCAATTAATATGATTTTAAATGATAAAAAATTGTTAAATGTTATTATATTCTCTGAGATGCTTGCATTATCACTTTTTTTCTCACAGGTAGTTTGGAGATTGTCTTGATGATTTACATTATTGTAACTCTGCTCTTCATCTGTGCACTGTTGACCTACGTTTACCTCAAAAGACAGCAAGACAAACAAGTCACACAAGGTAACAAGGTAACTCTTCAACACCCTCACTACTTTGTTCATTTTTATAGAGGTGTTCAATATTCCATTTCTGTCTGGAGTTTGCATGTTCTCTCCATGTTGGCGTGGGTTTCCTCAAGGTGCCCCGGTTTCCCCCACAGTCCATGCACTATAGGTGAATTGGATGAACTAAATTGGGCGTAGTGTATGAGTGTGGGTGAATGAGAGAGTGTGTGGGTGTTTCCCAGTACTGGGTTGTGGCTGAAAGGGCATCTGCTGCGTAAAACATATCCTGGAATAGTTGGCTGTTCATTCCGATGTGGTGACCCCTGATTAATAAAGAACTAAGCCAAATAAAAATGAATAATAAATGATTGTTCAATATTCATCATGTGCAGTAACATAATAGTAATACTATAATAATACAAACAAAAACACACCTTGAGAGTTCAAAAGCATTCATTAGGAATTGCAATTCAGGAGGGCTCACCCCTATGCCCTAAACACTTTGAAGGGTTTACTCTCTGGAGTGTCAGCTTTGAAAGTATGAGTGCATAGTAGGGATGAGTCATGCTGTGTGTGAAATCAAACATCTTTCCAGTATAAAAAGTTTATGGGGGCCTGAAATGTCCATCAGTAGTTAATAAGAGCTCTTTAAAGTGTCCAGTCTTAAGCATTTGTGTTTGGAACAACACTTCAACGTGTCCATGATTGTATTAGAACACTGGCTCTTTGTGAAAATGTTCCCTTGTATACATTTCTTGAGAGTTTGAATTATGTAGCCAGAGCTATGTATGGCTGTATTTCGTCTTTTAAAACAAACACTACGGGGCAGTATGATGCCACAGATGGCTTCTGTTTCTTTTTGCACTACCAGCTGACTGTTTACCTCTGTGTGGACAACTTTTTCACTGTCACCAGTTTGTCAGTGGCTTGCAATGTACGTCACAGACTTGAGATGCAGGACGGAGTCAACAACAGGGTTACGATCTGGTGAAGAATGGTTCGCAAAAACAACAGGCAAAAAAAATAAAATAAAATAAACAAGTAAATAACAGGGTCAGAACGTGGTAACATCTGAAAATGTCGTAAAATCAGGTGGCCTTGAGGGCTTTTCTTTTCTGGATTGCTTTTAAAGACATTATTGGTTAGGTTTAGGGAAGTGGGTGGGTCAGTCAATTGGTCAGTCAGTCAGTCGACAGTGGCCTCTGGTGGAAAGCAAGTGCAAATGGCACTCACGAGAGAAATTTGAGATCTGAAAAAGCATACACAGCGGCCTCTGACAGATTCGCAAATACAAAAACTGCAAAAAGAAAAAAAACAATGTTGTACCAAAGAAGGTACAAACCCTTGTCACTGGGGCTGTACCTTCTAATGGGACAGAAATGTACCTTAAGACAAAAAAACACATTTGTACAACTGCAGTTTGTTCCTTTAAGGACATGATTTGTACCATGGGAAGCCAAAATGTACCTTTTGTTTTTAAAACCTGCAGATACAATATTGTTCCTTCATCAAAGGTACAGGTCTGATCCATGAAGGTACGACCACAGTGACAAGACACTTCGTACCTTAACAGTGTCAAATGTGTTCCTTCAAGAACTATTTAAAGGCATTTTGCTTTATCCAAAATGTGTCAGTTTATTTTCAGTAAATATCAAATATCAAATATATTTTAAACATTGTTTTTAAAATAGGTTTCTTTTTGTGCAAATGCACCTTTTCTATTTACAATAAAGAATAAAAAAACTACTTTAACATAAATCAATAGATCTATTTTTGGCTAAACATTTCACACTTTTCCCAAAATTGTTACAGAAACACATTCTCCCATGTACAAAATAAAACTTTTTTTCTCCAATTTTCACATAATACCTTTGTAATCACTTAAAAGTTTAATTTAAATTTAATTTACTTAATTTTTAAAAAGAAATAGAATTATGCAAAAGTATTGTAATGAGATTTGCACAATGTTTGATTAGCTTTACAATACTAAAATATCTGCATGAATACTTTGCATATGCAGGACTTTTGCCAGTTCATGTAATGGAAAGCAAACACCAAAAGGTGAGGATATCAATAAAAAACATTTGGTAAGCAAATTGTTAATTGAAAATGCCTTAAATGTTTAGTTTACAATACCTTTAGTTTTGTTTTACCAGTTGTTTTGTTGTATAGAACTTTATAATCAATGTTTATGAGTTTCTTCAAACATATGCTTTTAAATGATGATTTATGTTTTAATATGGAAATTATTCATAAATCACTTTGCCTTTCCAGTAATATTTATTTAGATATTGTAATAAGGAAGCAGTTGTTTAACACTTATATACCTTTTTTATGAGAACAATTGTGTATCTTCATTTCAGTTGTACCATAAAAGGCTCAGAACAGTATCATAAGAGGTCTTTTCTGTACCATATAAGGTACAACTTTTACAAAGGTACAAAGTGGTTCCTTAAGGAACATTATTTTTACCACCGTGTACCTTTTTTTTTTGAGAGTGTGTCCACTAAAGTGGCATAAAACCTCTCAGGATATGTAGTAAACATAGACACCAATATTTATAGCTCTTTCATTTTTATATGTGTTTTTCCCCAATGTAAAGCAGATGATGATGCTATAGAGTCAGGAGAAGGACAGAATCAAGACCTGGAGGTTGGAGAAACACAGATGAACAAAACTGAAGAGGTAAAACAAGGTGATAATGTTTTTGTGCCTGATGAAGAAAGGGGGAACACAGAGAAAGCTGAAGTTACTGCTGTGATACAAGAAAATAAGACTCTTGTGGACATTGAACGAGGTACATTTCTAGTGAATAACAATACAGACAAGAGCGTCTTCCTTCCTAACACTGAAGAAAACACACATCTAATGTCTGCTGTTGAAGAAAAGAGAGTTTATGTGCTGGAAAGCATTGTTTCAGTTCTGTGAAACTGCCAGGAAGTTTTTGGTGTGCTGACCAGATCTGTGATGTTACTTCCTGTATCATAGATGGTTTGTAGACTCTTAATGGTTTGCAGTGACTGTCAGCTAACTCTGAAATTAGAGTAAATCTATTTTGATAGCTAATAAAATGTTTTGTTAGTATATCCATTTTACATAAAATAAAGTGTTTTGTTAATGCGTCATTTAAAAAAAAAAATAAGTTGAACGGTGATGGAGAACATTTGAGAGTGCGAGTGTGAAAGATTCTGTGTTAAAGTTCAGCAGGTCCTCAGCAATGAAGTTTTCCTCCAGACTCCTGTTCGGGCTCCTCATGCCATGCCTTTATTTCAGAGGTAAGAAACACCTTCTTAGCTGAAAAACTGGCTCAGATACTGTAGGACACTGTTTAGTATTGGTATAATACATAAAATAACTTAATATTCTGGGAGATGATGTTGCTTCCTTCCTGCCTTAGAAGAACACATTTACTTTTTTTTTAACAAACACCTGTCTATAAAACACGATTAATATGTAGTTGGTAATTTATTCATCTTTTAGGGCTGTCATACATTTGATCTGATAATCTGTTGAATTGTGCTAAAAATAAATAGTGTGCTAACTAATTTGTTAGTTATCTGTTCATTTGCTAAAATTGAAATGATATATTTTGCATTAAGAAATTGCTGAATTTAACAAGCAAATACAAACACACAAGTAGCATAATGAATTTAATCTGAAAAGTCAGATGTAGGAAACAGGAAGTATTTTCTTGCCAAACAGAACTGCTATTGAATTTTAACAGTAAATACGTGGAAATTGTTTTGATGTATAAGCATTTTAAAAAATTGAAGTGAAGGTAAAAGATTTTTACTATTACAGTTTAAAAAGATAGACTTTGGTAAATATACATTTTATTGTGTTTCGCAATTATCATATAAATCTTATATACTTTTAAATACTTATGTACTTTTATATACTTATATACTTTTTTCCACTACATAAATGAATTGGTTTTTATAAAGTATACACTGTAAAACCCAACAGTCAACTTTATCAAATGAAATAAATGTACTACTCATTTGAAAAGAGTTTTGAACTCAGTGTTGAAGGTAATGAGTTAATTAAATACCTCATCAACTTTAATGGAGTAAGTTCACAGTACTCATAGATAATTTTTTTTACTCAAATGGTTTGTAGCAATTGGTTTCCTTAAACGGTTTGAGTTGCTTCAACTTATTGAGTTTTACAGTAGTCTATTGGTTTAAGTTCTCCTCATTTATTGGGTTTTCACAAGTTCACAGTACTCATTTATTTATTTTTTTACTCAAATGGTTTGAATTGCCTTAACTTTTTGGGTTTTTACAGCTAAACTATATTTATATATTCAAAAGAAACCAGGGATGAAAAATAATAGGTTATTCTGGTACCAACATACTAGTGCTTAATCATTAAACTTGTTTCTAATTAAGTCTTTGTGAACCAGAAGTTGCTGCTGACTTCAATAACTGAAAAAGTATATTGAATAGGAGGCAACTTTTATTTTTGCATTGCTCCCCTCTTGTTTTGCTAACAGCAAATGAATGGTAGGAGGGGCATGGCTAAGACTATAGAATACACAATACTTGTCATTCGTATAGTTTTGAATGAGGAAAAGTGTAATGGTCAATATGATGAATGAAGCCCCGCCTACGAGTACAGGAAACAATCATCAATCACTATAGACTGGCATTTCTCCGGGGGACCAGGACCAGATGTCTGCTTTAACGACAACAATGTTTTGTGGTCAACAAACACACTGGAATCTCATCGAATACTTGCTTCACAGACATAAGACATAAATTCACATAAAGCTTGAAATCTCTACTTTTAAATGAACTCACTACACTTAAACAACAGTTTTCTGGTTTTGTAATCTGTATGAAACAAATGCGAGGTACAGTCTGTCCTGCCAAACACACATCACATGACAGCAACTACTCAAATGCCCACAAACTTGTAAACAAAGTCATTTCTGGAGGAGATTCACCATCAAGACAAAGTGAATTACTTCAGAAGAGCAGCTCGATCTGACAAAGCATTATTCACAGGATGATAAAGTGTAGAACGGCTATAAATGAGGTTGGTGTCGTGATCTCATTCCTTTCGAGTGTGCATGCGCATTAGCCCGGGCAACCTGAAAATATGCATATTTTGTTTGATTCGAATAATTAGAAATGAAACTTATGTGTCACAATCACCAGCGATCACTACTCCATAGATCGCTGGATCTCTCTCACAATAACTCATGGACTACAATTCCGCCATTTCTGGACTACATATTCATACATGCACTTCGCCCAGACACACATGCTTCCTCATCTAAACTGATTACATTCACACCACCTGAGGATTGTCAGAGACTGATTGCACACACTATTTAAGCCACACACTCACCCATTCAGTTTGCCGAGTCTTGTGCACTGTAAGTAGCACTACAACGCGTTTCCTAGTCTAGTTATCCTGTGTACCGACCTTATCCTTGTTAGCCTCCCTGTCTTAGTCTGCCACATGCCTTACAACCTCTCGCATGTTACTTCAACTACGATTCGATTCCGCCGCCAGAGTTGACGCCACCGCCAGAGCTGCCAGAGCTACTGCTGCCTGAGTCTCACAAAGGGTCCCAGACCATGACCAAACCCCAAGAGCTAACCCGCACCCAAAGGCGGAGGCTTAAGAGAAAGGCCTCTTCAGCGAGGGTCTCTTCAGTCCCAGAACGTCCTCCAGTGTCAGTCCCAGAGCGCAGCTCAGCCCAGCCCGACTCCTTGGCCTGCCGGCACCACCCAGACGTCTCACCCTGCCAGCACCAAGCAGACGGCTCACCCTTCCGGCGCCATCCAGACGGCTTGCCCTGCCAGCTACCCACAAGCCTCCAGCCATGCTGGCTCCCCGCAGTGCTCCAGGCCCTCTGCAGCCTCATGATCAAGGGCCACTGCAGCTCCACGCTCCAGGCCCTCCGCAGTCTCATGATCCAGTGCCACTGCAGCTCCACGCTCCAGGCCCTCCGCAGTCTCATGATCCAGTGCCACTGCAGCTCCACGCTCCAGGCCCTCCGCAGTCACATGATCCAGGGCCACTGCAGCTCCACGCTCCAGGCCCCCTCGCAACTCCAAGCTCCAGGCCTTCCGCAGCTCCACGCTCCGGGTCCTCCGCAGCTCCATGCTCCAGGGCCACTGCAGCTCCACTCTCCGGGCCCTCCGCAGCTCCACTCTCCGGGCCCTCCGTAGCTCCACTCTCCGAGCCCTCCGCAGCTCCATGCCCCAGGTACGTCCCCAGCTGCATGGTCCTGGCCCTCCATCCCTTCCCCTGTTCGCCTCCGCTCCACCTCCCGCCAGAACATTATTAGGAGCGTCTGGAAGCCACTCCTTAAAGGGGGGGGAGTTCTGTCACAATCACCAGCGATCACTACTCCATAGATTGCTGGATCTCTCTCACAATAACTCATGGACTACAATTCAGCCATTTCTGGACTACATATTCATACATGCACTTCGCCCAGACACACATGCTTCCTCATCTAAACTGATTACATTCACACCACCTGAGGATTGTCAGAGACTGATTGCACACACTCTTTAAGCCATACTCACCCATTCAGTTTGCTGAGTCTTGTTTACTGTAAGTAGCACTACAACACGTTTCCTAGTCTAGTTATCCTGTGTACCGACCTTATCCTTGTTAGCCTCCCTGTCTAAGTCTGCCGCCTGCCTTACGACCTCTTGCATGTTACTTCAATTACGATTCTGGATTGTCCTCACACACCTGCTTGCACCCGTATTGACCATTGCTTGCCTGACTAAGAATAAAACTGCTTTTGGATCTTACTTCAGTTGTATGTGTCACTTCCCGTGGTAACATTATGAGACAGATGATGTTTAATTTTATTTCCGATTCCAACTATGTAATGTAATCGTGAGCTTGGCAAACAGTTTTGGAGAATTTATTGTTTCTACATTCAGACAGAATGCTCGAGCATACTGCCCGAGAGGCATTTCAAAGATGGCCGCAATGTGAAATGGCTTGCCTTACTAGTATGATATTGATTTAAAGTGTATTCATATTTTCTTTATCAAATATGAACATTTGTGTGTTTCTTTTTTGTGTTTTTTACTTCTCTCGCAGGTTCAAGTGAGTTGTCTGTGAATCAGAGTCCATCCAGCATCACTGTGAATGAAGGAGAGTCTGCTCAAATCAGCTGCTGCTGGAGTACATCCACACACAGTGTTAAAGTCGTTTGGTACATCAATGAGACAAAACTTTCAGATCCAAAGCAGAAACTCCAAGATCATCAAAACATGAACTGTTCAATTCTCAACCTCACAAACATACAGAAGAATGATACAGGTCATTATGTTTGTGAAGTTACTCAAGATATACCAGTCCTGGAAAAGAAGAACGGCACTGGAACACAGTTATTTGTTGCAGTTAGTAAACTAGATGCAACTATGACTGGTATGATTCTTCTGTTTCTAGAATATTTTAATGCAAATTCCAGTCCCAAAAGTCATACCATCTGTTTATCATCTATTCAATAATCTAATTCTTCAGATGAAGTTTCTCATCTGCCTGAAACAACTGAGGCTTCAGACACAACATTAGATCCCATGTCTTCAGCTCTAGTCAGCACAATCGTCATGTCCACCATCTGCTCAGGTAATTTTTTATTTTTTTTTAATATACAGAACAATGTGAATATGCTGCAAGTACTGTATTCACAAATACTGTAAAAGTATTTACCCCCTTCTTGATTTGTCACACTTAAGTGTAATCAAACAAATGTTCGAATGACACAAATATAAATGCAGTTTTAATTGATGACTGCAGTCACTTTATTTTAATGGTGCCTTTAATACAATTTGTTTATTATACATTACATTGCAACTGCACACACACACACACACACACACACACACAAATGTTTGCTGTTCATTTAAACTACACATCTACAATAAGCTGAAACAACACAATTCTTGTGTTTTTATAAGAATTCAACTATTGTTTTATATTCAATTTACTTAAAATTGTGAAAACTGTTAAAAGTTAATGTAATTCCTATATGTTATTCCTACACAAAGATTGCATTTAACCCAACCTTTTTTTAAAATGTAATTTTCATCAGAGTATAAATCGACTATAAGGTCAGGGTAATGAGAATCAGTTGACATACTTGCAGTGTAACTAAGGGGTAGTTTACACATGGTCACTTCATGCATTTTCACTTATTAGATATCTGATTTGTGAAAACATTTCCCTTTACATTTGCCCACATAAATGTCTACACTGAATCGATATAAGTCCGATCTTCATTCGTATTAGTACTGTCAAAACAGGTTAAACAAAATATCTATTTTTGTTGTGTAGATACGCGTGCAAATGCCTCCAAAACTGTAACACAGCCTTTCAAAATGTTTTCACAACTTTGTACATGTACTTTCAAACTTCAAATCTTTCTCACAATACTTTATTATTGTTGTTTTTTGTCTTTAAAAACACATTTCTCTACTTTCTAGTCTTTCATCCATTAGTCATTTGATGCTTTTCTAAAGCAGTGTTTTTTTTGTGTGTGCCTAAGACCCCCTTTTCCCCCTGAAAATATTATAAGGCCCCTTCAACATTTAATGATATTATTGCTCATATAAGTTTGCAGTAAGGATGACAAAACTGAAAAGCATAAGCCTTTGGTCTATAAATTGGCTCTATATTAGTTGCCAATTTTATAAAGTTTCTTGTCAGTAGCTGTGACGTCCCTCATCTCATGTTGGGTCTGTGTCAATTCTTTTGCCTTCCGTTTAAAAAATGCCTGGGCCTGGTCTTGTCGTTCTATTGGTAATGAGCCATTTGCAAATGTCTTATTAATTTGGACGTCCTCATGCATGTGTTAGCAAGAACTTTGGTGCAGATAATACACTGTGGCGGGGTCAGGGACTCTTTGCTTTGAGAAAATAGAATAAATCCATAGTTCTGGTAACTATCTTGGTATATCCTGCCTTTCGTGCTTCCAGTATTGCTAGCGCTGCCACCCAAGATGTTTAGAGCTTCCTCACCTGGGTTCAGTATGGTTGGGTCAATAGCATTAGTTTTTTTTTGTGGAGGACGAATTACAAATTTGTAAATTGTTTTGATCAGCCAGGGAATAAAATTAACTAGGGCAAAATAATTGTTTTCCTAATTGTCAATTTTTAAAAATTACGCAACCCACCAGAGAGCTCGCTGAGGCCCCCTTGTGGGCCGGGACCCCCCTGTTGGAAAGCACTGCTCTAGAGATTGCAACAATCACTTTGTATAAAAGCATCTGCCAAGTGAATACATCAGTACATCATCATTTTTCATTTTTCTCGCAGGTTCAAGTGAGTTGTCTGTGTATCAGAGTCCATCCAGCATCACTGTGAATGAAGGAGAATCTGCTCAAATCAGCTGCTGCTGGAGTACATCCACATACAGTGTTAAAGTTGTTTGGTACATCAATGAGACAAAACTTTCAGATCCAAAGCAGAAACTCCAAGATCATCAAAACAAGAGCTGTTCAACTCTCCACCTCACAAACATATTAAAGAATGATACAGGTCATTATGTTTGTGAAGTGACTCAAGATATACCAGTCCTGCAAAAGAAGAAAGGCACCGGAACAAATGTATCCATCAGCATTATTGAACTAGAAACAACTACTAATGGTAAGAACATAACATCATGAAACTGAAGATGAACTTGCAACCAATACATGCAATATGTTGCTTAAGTGATGTAGCATCAGATCTAAAAAAGAAAGTTCATTCCTTTTTGCAGACAATATTCATGCGGTTTCCAAAATACCAATAGTCAGAGGAAACAGTAAGTGTTTTTGGGATATTTTTGTAAATTATTTCATTTCAGGTATTGATTTATGGATTGTGTAAGTGATTTAAGGTTGATTCATTTCACACAGCGAATGCCCTTCCAGCCACAACTGAGTACTGGGAAACACACTCATTCACACACACATACACTACGGCCAATTTTGTTTACCCAATTCACCTATAGCGCATGTCTTTGGACTGTGAGGGAAACTGGAGCACCTGGAGGAAACCTACATGAACACAAGAAGAACATGCAAACTCCACACAGAAATGCTAACTGACCCAGCTGGGACTCGAACTAGTGACCTTTTTGCTGTAAAGTGACAGTGCTAACCACTGAGCCACCGTGCCACGCTAAGTATTCATATAAAGCGGGTAAAATAAATATTGAACACGTCATGATTTTTGCTGCATGGTAAATATATTTCTTAAAGAGCTGTTGACTTGAAGTTGACCCAGATTTTGGTAAAAACTCTAACAATCCAAAGATACCAATAAATCAAATCAGATTTCAGCTTCTGTAGCCTCTCCATGCCTTCTCACACCTTCCTTGCTTCATGTTCATCTGAATTCTGGGTCACACTTTATTTTGATGGTCTGTTTGTTGAATTTAAGTTTCATTGCATCTACATGCCAACTAATTCTCATTAGATTATAAGTAGACTGTTAGGTTGGGGTTAGGTTTAGTGTAAGTTGACATGTATTTGCAAAGTTTCTTGTAGTCAGTTAAATGTGTGTTATAGGAGCAGTATCAGCAGATATTAGTCTACTAATATTCAAATACATCATCGAAGTAAAGTGTCACTGAATTCTGTATTTTTAAAGAGTTATAATTGTTCTTATGTATGGAATAATTTATGTATTTGGGATCGCAGGAAGACTTTTCTCTGTGTCATTTCATTTCATTACACATAAATTAAATTCTAGATCAATTAGGTTTTTTATATGTATGAATTACTTTGGTTATTACAAACATCTGGTGAAAATTTTAAGTCAACAGCATCTGTAAAAATATGTTTTAAGAGAAAAATGGCGACTTATTTTAACTGCTGTTTATTTTTATTAAACATGTTAAGTATGTTAAAACAGCAGGCTATTTAGTAGGGGTTTGATCATTACATTTTTTAAAATATATATAAACACAAGTGAATATTTGAAGCGGATCATTGACTTTAGTCAAAAGGCTACTATATATATATATATATTTGTTTGTTTTATTTTTTTTATGATTTTGTGAAGAACAACGGTTGTTTTTAAATGTGCTAAATAAGTGCAAATTGAAATTCTTTCAAATGTAGTGGTTATCACTTTTTTCTTACAGGTAGTTTGGGGAATGTCATGATGATTTACATTTTCAGAAGTTTGCCCTTCATCTGTCTGCTGTCAGCCTTCTTTTACCTCAATAAAACCTGCAAACGTGTCACACTATCAAAACCAGGTAACTCTTCAACCCCCTCACAAGTTATTTGCAATTTTAGGAGGGGATAATATGCAATATTATGAGGTCACACTTTGTTTTGATGGTCTGTTTGTTAAATTTAAGTTACATTGCATCTAAATGCCAACTAATTCTTATTAGATAATAAGTAGACTGTTAGGGTTAGGGTTAGTGTAAGTTAATGTACTTGCAAAGTATCTTATAGTCAGTTAAACGTCTGTTGAAGCAGCAGTATGAGCAAATATTAAGCAGACAGTCTAATAATACTCAAATGGACCGTCAAAATAAAGTGCTACCTAATATGATAACAATTGGTTCGATTATGTGACACTATGCATTTTTTCATGGAGCCTTGAAGTTTCCATCATCTCAAATCCTCTGACGTTTGTGGTGAACCACTTGGCAAACTGTATGTCCACAAAGCCATCCACACGGAGGTAAATGGTCAGCTTGTAGCGGGTGAAAGAAACATCATCATACCGCCCCGTAACGTTCGTTTTAAAAATGAAATGCAACCATACGTTTCTCTAGCTACATAATTTGTGATGTCCAGAAATGTATATAGGGCAACCTTTTCGAAATGAAAGAATTTCAGAGAGTTTCCACCCTACGTATCTGAAACAAAAATACAACAATAAAAAACAATCTTCAAATTTATGAAGCATTTATGACCTCACCTAGACTATCGTAAGAGTAAAACAAAATTAAAGTGGGGGGAGCTCGCTCTTAAACTAGTGTTAAATATACAGTTAAAGTCAGAATTATTAGCCCCCCTTTGTTTTTTTTTCTTTTTTTAATATTTCACAAATGATATTAAACAAAGCAATGAATTTTTCACATTGTGTTTGGTAATATTTTTTCTTCTGGATAAAGTCTTGTTTGTTTTATTTAGGCTAGAATAAAAACAGTTTTTAATAAAAAAAAAAAAACAATTTTAAGGACAATATTATTAGCTCCTTTAAGCTAGTTTTTTTGATAGTCTACAGAACAAACCATCATTATACAATACAATAACTTGCCTATTTACCCTAACCTGCCTAGTTAACCTATTAACCTAGTTAAGCCTTTAAATGTCACTTTAAGCTGTATAGAAGTGTCTTGAAAAATATCAAGTAAAATATTATTTACTGTCATCATGATAAAATAAATCAGATAAAATAAATCAGTTATAGAAATGAATTATGTAATAAAAGTATTATGTTTAGAAATGTGTTGAAGAAATCTTCTCACTGTTAAACAGAAATTGGGGAAAAATAAACAGGTGGGCTAATAATTCTGACTTCAACTGTAAGTGACATTCAAACCTAATTGTGCACAATGCATGTCGCACAATATTCTTACCTGTCCCACTCTTCAACCTCAGATGAGTGTTTAAACCAATGGTGGACAAATGCATAAAAAAACCTGGTGGACAAATGCATAAAAAAACCATACAAGCAGATATGCACCAGAAATATAACACACTCACTGAATGTGCGAAAGAAATGCACAGAAAACAAATACACATGAACATGGACATTAAAATTTCAGCTATTTCATTTTTGGATGACATTTTCCCTCAATGTAAAGCAGATGATGATGCTGTAAAGTCCGGAGAAGGACAGAATGAAGACCTGGAGGTTGGAGAAACACAGATGAATGAAAGTGAAGAGGTAAAACAAGGTGATAATGTTTCTGTACAAGATAAAGAAAGCGGGAACACAGAGAAAGCTGAAGTTACTGCTGTGATAGAAGATGAAAAACAGGAAAATCATGAAGAAAAAGAGACTTTAGTGGACACTGAACAAGTTCCAGTCAATGAACACTGAAGAAAACATACACCTAATGCCTGCTGTTGAAGAAGAGAGAGTTTATGTGCTGGAAAGCATTGTTTCAGTTCTGTGAAACTGCCAGGAAGTTGCCAGGTTGGAAAATAAATGAGTCAATGTCACTATTTAATTCCACTTGTAATAAAATCATGGAGCTGTGTGCTCCTTTGAAAATTTTAAAACCTAAAGCCAAACAACAACCGTGGCTAAATAGTGATACCCGTAGCATTCGTCAGCTATGGAGAAAAGCGGAGAGAATATGGAAGAAAACTAAACTGCAGGTGCATTATGAAATTTTAAAAGACTCTATGATTAAATATCAGAAGGCAGTTAAAGCCGCAAAAGCAGAATACTTTGCTAATCTCATAAAAAAGGCTCCTAATAACCCTAGAGTTCTTTTTAAAACAATTAACTTAGCCTTAAACACTGAGACTACGTCTGGTCTTGCTATTTGCCAGACAACATGCGAAAAGTTTTTACAGTTTTTTATTAGTAAAATTGAAGCCCTTAGAGCTGGGATTCTGCGTCAAGACGCTTTCCTTGACAGTACCACCCCACCTTCACTAGCACACTTTTTGGATGAATTTAAACCAATCACTTTACATGATTTGGTGGACTTGGTCCTCCATATGAAGCCCTTCCCATTGTTCACTGGATATTATCCCTCCACATCTTTTCATTCAGGTATTGGAGGTGGTTGGATTAGACCTTCTATCAATAGTGAATTCTAGTTTGATGAGTGGAGTCTTACCTTCTTGTTTTAAGCATGCTGTAGTACAACCCCTTTTAAAAAAACCCAATCTGGATTCATCAGATTTAAAAAACTATCGACCAATTTCAAAATTGTCTTTTCAGTCTAAAATCTTGGAGAGTTGTCTTTCAACAGCTTTCTAGTCACTTAATTGGAAATGACATTCTTGACAAATTTCAATCTGGTTTTAGGACACGGTGTGGCGAGGGGGCGTGGCCGAGACCGTGGGAACGGGGTGAGGCCACCGCGTGAGTGGATACACGTGTGGTGCGCACCTGCCTCGGATCCCACGGAAGGAGCTCTGGACCATAAAAGGAGGACCGATGGCAGATGAAGCCGAGAGAGGACCGGGCCCGGGCATGTTATTTTACTTTTGCTTTCAGTTTGACGGCAGTCTCCGCAGGGAGCTGCCGACCGTTTGTTTTGATTTAAATGGCAGTCTCCGTGAGGAGCTGCCGCCATTATTATTAATAAATCATTTTAAAGCTCCGTCGGTTCTCCGCCTCCTTCTTCCCGGCGGCCAAAGGGCCGTAAACTTCATTACAGTGGTGCCGAAACCCGGGAGAAGGAGGGACGCGTTGTCCAGATGCCCTCGCCGCTGAGAGAGGGGGCGAGTGTTCGGGAGTTAACCCGAGTGGGGGAGAAACCCGTTCGTCTGCCCAGAGTGCCGGGGCGGCCTGAGGCTGGCGAGGAAAGGATCTGCCTGCTGCCGGCTCCCAGCATGGGGAGGAGCAGGGGACGCGGGGCTCACCACCGGAAGGGAAAGAGCTGAAGGGAGCCATCCCACAGAACCCGGGGGAGTCGCCGCGATCCGCCATGATGCCAGAGCCTGCATCCGTCCACCGAAGCGGGAGCGGAGCAGGAGACCAGAAATGCCGCCAGCCAGCCAGGAGAACCGCCGCCGGACGCCAGAAGACGGACGGGTGGATAGATTCCTCTACAGGGCTCCCAGCACGTCGTCGCATCTCTCAGCTGGTGGAGGACCAAGTGGCAGCGTGTCTGGAGAACCGAACCCCAATTTTTTTTTTTTTTTTCCTCTCTCACCTTTCTCGGTCTACTCTGTCTTTCCTCCTTTTTTTCCATCTCCTTTTCTTTCGGCCCGTCTCATATAGGTCTCGCGGGTGCTGTGGCGCCAAACCCCCCCCCCCCCCCGGAGTATGCACAGCCACGGGGTGCCCCCGGCCTGTGATGGGAGATGGGGGTATGTGGCGAGGGGGCGTGGCCGAGAGCCGTGGGAACGAGGTGAGGCCACCGCGTGAGTGGATACACGTGTGGTGCGCACCTGCCTCGGATCCCACGGAAGGAGCTCTGGACCATAAAAGGAGGACCGATGGCAGATGAAGCCGAGAGAGGACCGGGCCCGGGCATGTTATTTTACTTTTGCTTTCAGTTTGACGGCAGTCTCCGCAGGGAGCTGCCGACCGTTTGTTTTGATTTAAATGGCAGTCTCCGTGAGGAGCTGCCGCCATTATTATTAATAAATCATTTTAAAGCTCCGTCGGTTCTCCGCCTCCTTCTTCCCGGCGGCCAAAGGGCCGTAAACTTCATTACACACGGCATAGCACTGAGACAGCTCTCCTAAAAGTGTCTAATGATATTTTTCTGATGGTTGATTCTGGAAAATGCGCACTTCTAATTTTACTAGACCTGACTGCGGCATTTGACACAATACATCACAATATCTTGATTGAGCGTTTAAGATTGTGGGCTGGGATTCAAGGAAATGTTTTAAATTGGTTTAGTTCTTATCTTTCAGGGAGGACCTTTTCTATTGAATTGGGTAACTTTTCTTCCTCATCTGCACGTTTGGAGTGTGGTGTCCCCCAAGGTTCAATTTTGGGCCCAGCTCTTTTCTCTATCTACATGCTTCCCTTGGCAGCAATTTGTAAGAAGCATAATGTAAGCTACCACCTCTATGCTGATGATACTCAGCTTTACTTGCCTATAAAAATGGGAGAAAATTCTGTTTTACAGTCCTTTTTCACCTGTTTTAACGAGATTAAGGAATGGCTGGCTGGTAATTTCTTACACTTGAATGAATCAAAAACTGAAGTAGTAGTGTTTGGTCCTCCGAGTGTCTGTGAATCTACAATTAATAAATTAGGTTCGATCAAGCCTAAGGTCCACAGTCACGTAAAAAATCTTGGAGTTACTTTTGACACTGAGTTAAAGTTTGACAAGCAAATAAACTCAGTCGTCAAAAGTGGTTTCTATCAATTAAGGAACATTGCCAAATTGAAGCCTTTTCTTTTTTTTAAAGAGCTGGAAACTGTCATTAATGTTTTTATTATGTCAAGACTGGACTACTGTAACTCTTTGTATTCTGGAGTTTCACAGGCATCAATAGCACGCCTGCAGCTGGTTCAAAATGCAGCTGCTAGGCTTTTAACTGGGACAAAAAAAATTCTCTAGTATCTCACTAGTTTTATTGTCTCTTCACTGGCTCCCAGTCCAATTTAGAATTCAATATAAATTATTGCTTCTAGTTTTTAAAAGTTTGAATGGTCTGGCACCGTCTTACATTTCTGAGCTTCTTCACTGGCACACTTCATTGAGGCCAATCAGGTCTGAAAACACATTTCAGCTAGTTGTCCCCAAAACGCGGTTGAAATCAAGAGGTGACAGGGCTTTTTCTGCTGCAGCCCCCCGACTGTGGAATGGTCTGCCTTTACAGATCCGGTCATGTTCTTCACTTGGTGCTTTTAAGTCTCATCTAAAAAAATCACCTTCTGTCTCTTGCCTTTGATTGTAATTAATTTTAATCTGTTTTATATATTTTGCAAATTTTTTATATATAGGTATAGATTTTGTATGCTGGTCGTTTTGTAAAGCACTTTGGTCAACATCTGTTGTTTTTAAATGTGCTCTATAAATAAAGCAAACAAACAAACAACAAACAAGTTTTTGGTGTGCTGACCAGATCTGTGAAGTCACTTCCTGTATCATAGCTTGTTTGCAGACTCTTATTGGTTAGCAGTGACTGTCAGCTAATTCTGAAAATGCATCGGTGATGATCATGTTTTGTGTGTGCATAAGTCTTTTTGCTGTTTGTAGTTGTGTGTGGTTGTGCTCAGTGTGTCCGGGGCGGTTCCACTGTGAGAGCAGTGTTGTGGTTTAGTGACAAAATTAGTGCCGTGGGGGTGAAAATCAGAAAGTACGAGTGTATGTGTGTGTGTGTGTGTGTGTGTCTGTCAGCTTGAGATGTGGGAGTAGAGCACTGTTCAGATTCTCAGCAGCCGCTCAGAAATGAAGTTTTCCTCCAGACTCCTGTTCGGGCTTCTCATGCCATGTCTTTATTTCAGAGGTAAGAAACACCTTCATGACTGGAAAACGCTTATGGAGGACACTGTTCAGTACTAGTATAACATAAAATAACTCAGAAATAACTTCCTGCACTCAGAAGATGACATTTATGATGAATTTTGGATTTTTTATTTTTGGATTTTGGATTTTTTGCAATAAAAGACTTAAGAATTGGCCATGAAAAGTATAATGGTCTAACTTGTCATTTAAAAATAAATATCTGTCATTTTACCAATCTGCAGAATTGTGCTCTGAATTATGAAACTTTCTTCTGCTTTGTTATAATCCTACATTGTACAACCCAAAAAGTTAAGGTAACTCAAACCGTTTGAGGAAACCGATTGCAACAAACCACTTAAGTTCAAAAACTAATCCTGATAAGTACTGTGAACTTACTCCATTGGAGTAAACAAAGCAATTTGAGCACAGTAAAACCCAATAAATGAAGAGAACTCAAACCAACTGAGTACTGTAAAACTAACGAGTTAAGATAACTCAAACCATTTGAGGAAATCGATTGCTACAAAGCATTTGAGTTAAAAAACTAATCTATGAGTACTGTGAACTTACTCTATTTCAGTTGAAGGAAGAGGTATTTAATTAACTCATTACCTTCAACGCTGAGTTCAAAACTCTTTTCAAATGAGTAGAATTAACTTTCAGTAAATGTTAAGTTAACTACACTCATCTCATTTGATAAAGTTGACTGTTAGGATTTACAGTGTATAAACTACCACTACATGCTACTTGTCAATATATATTTTTTTACTGTCAACTCCCTGACAGGATGAACAGTGTTTAACCAGTATTTTAGTGCAGACGTATATGGCATTGGTATGCTGTAATGATTTTAATACAGTCATTTTGTCCTTCTGTAATTAGAGCGAATGTGTTTTTTTTTTATTTTTTAATTTTATTTATGTTTTTAACCCAACATTGGTTCAAATATATACAAACCCAACCATTGGGTTAAAAAGTATCATTCAAATTTAATTTAAACAATTAATCTAATGTTAGGTTAGTCCACATTTGACAACTATTTTGGATTAATACAAACATTTTTGTGTAATAATAATAATAATAAACATTTTTTACACTTGATTTTTACTTTTTTTATTAAAAAGAAATTACTTGAAGCTACTCTCTAAAAACATGCTGGTTTATTGGGTCGGATTTGGACAAACCAACTTTTTGTGGTAAAAAGTATGTTATAAATTTGATAATTGAAAAAACTCAAAATTGTGTTAATTCATACTTGATTTCATTTTTCTTCTGTATTTGTGTTTATGTTTTTGTGTATGTATTTTAGATGCCCGAATTTCCTTCAGTATATTTTTACTCAGAAACTGTGAATTTTACCAAAAATTACAAAGAATCAAACTAAAATTAACCACAATGAATTAAAAATTTTAATTATACAAAATAACAGGTAGCATGTACTAATACTAATAATGTTAGTCAGTGGAAGATTTCTACATTTACTACTTAATAAAAAAAAAAGAGGTCGCTCAGTAACATTAGTAGACATTATTAGCACAAGCGGTCTATGTTAAAATATTTCAATTGATATTTGGATCTTGAAATTAAGGTTCCTGTCAATGTTACTGTTGTATAAGACTTTGTGGTCTTTTATTTTGTTATTGCATGCTATTTCTGACATTTTTATCCCCAACAATGTGGTTTTATGTTCATGGTTTCACACCCTTATGATGCACATTTTGTTTTTAATAAGCAATGCATTTTTCCTTAAAGAGTAGCCTTCAAAATCTATTTGGCAAAATGATAATAATAATTCTCTATAACATAATATATGAAAGGCATTGCATCTATGGTTTTTAAATTCTAAAAAATGCTGGGTTGTTTTGACTCAGTGTTGGTTCAAATATGGACAACAACTGGATTAAAAAATATAATTTAAATGTAAATGACAAAAAATTACCCAATGTTGGTTTAGTCTAAATTTGACCCAATACAATCCAGTGTTTTAGAGTGTAATAATGAAAACAAATACATTTAAACTCTTTTATTTTTTTTATTTTTTTTTATGAAGATTTCTTAAATATACTCTCTAAAAAATGCTGGGTTGTATCAACCCAACATTGGGCCATATATTGACAAACCCAACCATTTGTTTAAAAGTATATCTTAAATTTAATAATAATATTAATAAAAAAACAAATTAACCCAAGGTGTCGGTGTAGGTCAACATTTGACCCAATGTCATGTCAATAAACCCACCATTTTTTAGGCTGCAATAATGGTGGAAAATCACAAGATTTTTACGCATGATGACCCAGTGTTGGGTTCGGCTAAATATGCCCCAATACAACCCAGCATTTTTACAGTGTAATAATGAAAAAAAAAAAAAAGTTAACTATCTTTAATTCAATTTTCTTACTGTAATGGGAAAATAATCCTGACAACTACTCTCTAAGAAATGCTGGATTGTCTTAATCCAACATTGGGTCAAAATGGACAAACCCAACCATTTGTTTAAAAGTATATTTTAAATTTAATTGAAAAATCTAAACAAAACAGTGTTAGTCCACATTTGATCCAATGTCAGGTTAATACAACCAAATATTTTTAGAGTGCAATAATGAGGGGAAACCCCACAGTTTTTACACATCATTTGAATTATTTTTTAATAAATTTTCTCAGTGTAATGGAAAATTCCTTGTAGCTACTATCTAAGAAATGCTGGGTTGTCTTAACCCAACATTGGGTCAAAAATTGACAAACCTAACCATTGGGTTAAAAGTCAAAGTATTTAAATTTAATAGAAAATAAAATTACGATGTTAGTCCACATTTGACCTAATATCAGGTTACTACAATCTGGCATTTTTTTTATAATGTAATAACAACTTTTTTGACATGATTTTCTTTTTATTACTGTAATGGAGAAAAATCCTGGAAGCTGCTCTCCAAAAAATTATAGGTTGTTATAACCCAAGGTTGGTTCAAATATGTACAGACCCAAATGTTGGTTTGAAAAGTGTAATATAAATTTAAATGAAAAAATAACCCATTTTTCAGTTTGTCTATTTTTGAAATTTGTGTTAATTAAATATGTGTTATGAAATTCCAGCATTTTAGCGTGTACACACTTAAGTTCATTCCTGAAAACACATTTATCATTTTATTTATGTGTTGAACAAATCTTGAGATTTTTTTTCCTTTAAGCACAACAACACCACACTGTCATGCAAACATTTGCAAACATTTGCAAACACTTTCTGACTGCTGTATGATACAAGTGCATTAAAAAGTAGTAAAAAGTTAAACAGTATCAATTAAATTGTTTTTAATTGCCCCAATGTTGGGTTAATCCATATTTGACCTCATACTAAATTAATACAACCCAATTTATTTAACAAAAAAATAATAATAAAATAAATGTAACAATGAAAAAATGTATACATGATTTTAACACATTTTTATTTAATTTATTTATTGCAATAAAAATAATTATCTGATGCTACAGAATGCTGGGTTGTTAAAATCCAGCCAAATATTAACAAACTTAACATTGGGTTAAAAATCATGATTAACATTTTATTAAAACATTTAACCCAACACTGGGTTTGCCCATGTTTGACATATGTTGGATCAATACAATGCACCATTTAGACTGTAATAATGGGGATTAATAATTTTATTAATGGAGAATACTTTGAAGTTTCTACAAAATCAATGTTCTGTGTTTTTTTCTTCTCTTGCAGGTTCAAGTGAGTTTTGTGTGTATCAGAGTCCATCCAGCATCACTGTGAATGAAGGAGAATATGCTCAAATCAGCTGCTGCTGGAATACATCCACATACAGTGTTAAAGTTGTTTGGTACATCAATGAGACAAAACTTTCAGATCCAAAGCAGAAACTCCAAGAGCATCAAAACTTGAACTGTTCAATTCTCAACCTCACAAACATACAGAAGAATGATACAGGTCATTATGTTTGTGAAGTGACTCAAGATATACCAGTCCTGGAAAAGAAAAACGGGACTGGAACAAATGTATCCATCAGCATTAGTAAACAAAATACAACTTCTAATAATGGTAATATTCTTCTGTCACAAAATCATGTTTTATACAACCTCTACAATAAAAGACCATAAATAATTAAGTCATACAATAAATTCAGTTCATCTAATTCAATCTATTCTTTCACTTGAAGATTCTGATCAGTCTCCAAATACTAAGACCACGGGCACCCAAACCTGGCTGTTAGATAACTTCCTGCCTTTATCTCTGGGCTCCGCCATCGGCCTACTGACCCTATGTTTGGCCTTCAGCATCTGCAAGATGAGGAACTGTAAAAAAACAGGTACATTTCAATACTGACAGCCCATGCATGTTTACTGCATTGTTTTTTCATTTGCAGTGCACAGTACTTCCGTTTTTTCTGCAAAACTGGTGCTCATTAAAAGGTCTGTAATAATTCTTAGGCTTATTACAATCGAATATGCTGGGATGTCATAAACAAATGTTGTGTCAAAACTGTTGGGTTAAAAGTGTAAGACAGTTGAAGTCAAAATTATTAGCCCTCTGGTGAATTTTACTATATATTGTTTAATATTTGCCGAATTATGTTTAACAAAGCACGGATTTTTTCACAGTATTTCCTATAATATTTTTTCCTCTGGAGAAAGTCTTTCTTGTTTTATTTTGACTATAATTAAAGCAGTTTTTATTTTTTTTTAAAGCTATTTATAAGGACAATATTATTAGCCACTTTAAGCAATATATTTTCGATAGTCTACAGAACAAGTCATCATTATACAATGTCTTGTCTAATTACCCTAACCTGCCTAGTTAACCTAGTTAAGCCTTTAAATGTCACTTTAAGCTGTATAGAAGTGTCTTGAAAAAATCTAATCAAATATTATTTACTGTCATCATGGCAAAGATAAAAGAAATCAGTTATTAGAAATGAGTTATTAAAACTATTATGTTTAAAAATGTGTTGAAAAAATTTGCTCTTCGTTCAATAGAAATTGGAGGAAAAAATAAACAGGGCAGCTAATAATTCTGACTTCAACTGTATACATGAATTAAAAATTAGCCGTCCTTAAGTTTGTCAGCATTTATTAGCGTGTAAACCACTTAAGTTCATTCCTGAAAACACATTTATCTTATTATTTATGGGTTGAATAAATTAGATATTTTTTCCTACTCGCACAACAACAGCACACTGTCATGCAAACATCTGCACACACTTTCTGACTAGCGTATGATGCAAGTGCATGTAATATGAAAAATTATGTAGCCTATGTCACAATGTTGCTGTGTGAGCGGGTGTTTTATGTCAAAGCCTGTCACGTTTCAGCCCCTCACACAGGAAATGCAACTGGTGAGATTATTACAACCTACAAAAAGTTTTAGAACTTTTAAATGCATCAGTTGACATTTATTTCAAGGACTTGAACTTCTTGAAAGACTTCAACAACTTGAAAATGTTTCTAAAACATTTGGTTTTATGTAATACAAATTACAATTTATATATTTTAAAAATAAGAGTTAAAAATGACAATAAAATTACAATACATTTCTAAAATGTGTTTTTTCTTTTTAATAATATTTAAAAGAAATATTTGGTAACACTTTATTCTGATGGTCCATTTGAGTATTAGTAGACTGTCTGCTTAATATCTGCTGATACTGCTCCTTCAACAGACATTTAACTGACTGTAGGAAACTTTGCAAGTACATGACAACTTACACTAACCCGCACCCCAACCTAACAGTCTAACTATGATCTAATGAGAATTAGCTGGTAAGTAGATGTAATGTAACTTAAATTGAACAAACAGGCCATCAAAATAAAATGTGACCGGATATTTAATATACACTGCTGAAAAAAATAAAGAAAACACTTTAACAACACAATTTAACTCCAAGTGTTCCCTTGATTTTTTTCAGCCGTGTATATAATTGTATTAAGTACGATTATGTGTATAATTCAAACTAGAGATGTCCCGATCAGGTTTTTTGAGTCTGAGTCATTTGATTTTGAGTATTTACAGATACCAAAGCCCAATCCGCTATAATAGATAAAAAAAGAATAAAGAAGAGCGAAGAAACAGATCCAGGATGTTACTTAATTTTTATTTAATGCACCTTATTTTAACATATAATAACTCTGTTAACAAGCAGAGCACTTCTGTGAGGTAGCTTGAACAATCAAATAATAAATAACATAAATTCTTCACTTTTGGACTTTAGTGCAACAGCAAATATATATAAAAAAAAAAAAAATCTAATATTAAAAAAAACAGCTTCTCCACCTAAAATGTTTGTGACAATGTTGTCGTCATCAGCTTTATAATACCTCTAGACTGCAGACATACTCGCACTTTTTGCTTTAAGCTGCTTTCGTGTTCTACTTTGCCGGTGTTTAACCAATAGCATCTTTGCAACAAAGAGATGTCATGTCGCACACATTGCTGTTTCTGTGTGAAGTCAAGAAATAGGTCTAACTCAGTCCCACTGCATAATGTGCTCAAAAATGAGAATATATATATATACACACACACACACACACACAATTTTTTAACACATCTATAGTTATGTTATATATATTTGAGTCCTGATTGGGAGGTAATGTCTGATTCGGATCGAGTCTGAAACCAGATATCTGATCACGTGATGGAATCTGGACATCCCTAGTTCAAACTATATTTCAATGAAATTAATATTACAATTTTACTTTTTGCTGTGATACATAATAAATTATTTTCAATTTATGGGTTGCAAATACCATTTGTCCAATCAAACAACATTAACAACAAAAACAACGAAAAGTTCATTTGGGAGTATATGTAGTTAGTAATAATACTATATTCAGACCTGTTTTGCTGACAAAAATATGTTTATGCATTTACAAAACAATTAATTTTTCTTTTCTGCGATGTTATATTAATCATTGTTTGTTGTTGGGCTGTAGATTGGCTAAAAAAATTTCGAAAAGATTTTTTTTACACATTTCTAATTATAATAGTTTGTTTTGTAGATAATCAGACAAAATATGGATTAAGAGGGCTAATAATAGTGACCTTAAAATGGTTTTAAAAACATTAAAAACTGCTTTTATTCTAGCTGAAATAAAACAAATAAGACTTTCTCTGAGGAAATACTGAGAAAAATTCCCGACTCTCATAAACATCATTTTGGAAATTCATTCATTCATTCATTCATTTTCTTTGACGGCTTAGTCCCTTTATTAATCTGCGGTCGCCACAGTGGAATTAACCGCCAACTTATCCAGCATGGATTTACACAGTGGATGCCCTTGCAGCCGCAACCCATCTCTGGGAACCATCCACACACACACACACACACACACACACTACGGACAATTTAGCCTACCCAATTCACCTGTACCGCATGTCTTTGGACTGTAGGGGAAACCGGAGCACCCGGAGGAAACCCGCTTAAACGCAGGGAGAACATGCAAACTCCACACAGAAACGCCAACGGAGCTGAGGTTCGAACCAGCGACCTTCTTGCTGTGAGGCGACAGCACTACCTACTGCGCCACTGTGTTGCCCCCATTTGGGAAATATTTAAAAGAAAATAAATTGATAAATAAAATTCTCATAATTTACATTCAAATAGGATTTTTTTTTTCCATTAGAAAATATACTATAGTTCAAGTTGGCTTTTATTTTCACTTCAGCAATATACAGAGCAGTACACAGTGAAAAAAACAATGATCCTCCAGGACCAAGGTGCTTCATTAAACAACATTAATTGGCAACATAACACAGGACTTCACACTATAAAACAAAATAAATAAATAATATAAAATAATCACTAAGGTAGACATGTTGTATAGAGCAGTGTCAAAAATAGCAGTTTCTGTAGTTAATTGTGTGTGTGTGCATGATTGTTTGTTTGTTTGGTGTGTGTGTGTGTGTGTGTGTGTGTGTGTGTGTGTGTGTGTGTGTGTGTGTGTGTGTGTGTGTGTGTGTGTGTGTGTGTGTATGTATCAGTCCAGTTTCTCTTTATGCTTAGAAGTCTGATGACTTGTAAAAAGAATTGTAAAATTTCTTGCTCTGTTTTACATCATTAGGAAAATATTTGAAAAAGAAAAAAGTTACTTCTATTTATTTTTTTAGTTATTTGACTGAAGCTTTTTTCAGTAGTGCTTTGTTTAGCTATCGCTGGTTTTTAGTTGGTGTTAAAGTGGGCTTGTTGTTGTAGTTAGCCTGGGCATAGTTTGCATGCAAAAACTGGAACACTTCTCTATATATGCAGTTCTGCTTGTGGTTGATTTATAATGGGAACAGTGTACTTTTGTTGCTTCACATTGCTCACTTGCAGTCTAGACTTGCTGTCATGCACACTGAACCAGTCTACATGACTTATTTGGAAGATTTTTTAGGCTATCCGTCTGGAAAGAAAGAAAGAAACTTCCAATTGTAAATATAATAAAAGTCTATTTTTGATTAATGTGCAGTGGTATTTAAGAAAAATAAATGTTAATTATATGTGAAGTTCATTTATAAACTAATTTCGAGAGCATCACAAGTTTATGATTGACCACAGCTCGTCCCACATTACCTATCACATTATTACTAACCAGAAAAATTCAAACACATATAAAAATCAGATTTCCTTACCTTAGACATCTTCACCTTGAAAAATAAATGTGTGTTTAAAAAGTAGTGAGAATACATTACCTCAAATGGATAACTATTTATATATATATATATATATATATATATATATATATATATATATATATATATATATATATATATATATATATATATATATATATATATATATATATATATATATATATATATATATATATGCAATTTGTATTCATTAATAAATTAAGCTTTGTAAATAATCTACCCTGTTCAGCTTTCATTTTTAAAAGCAATAATTAACAGAGATATCCAGTATGAAATGAAGTCAGACTTGAACCAATAAAGATTTAGTTCTAAATTGGTAGATTTACTTTCTGACCTACAAGTCATCTGATACAATCATACCTCTAATTCTCAATGTGTCTGTATGTTCCTCAGAGCGAAGGGTCATTCATCAGACTCCACACAGTGAAGGAGAAGAGCATGAGCACATGGAGGAGGAAGAAGGAAGCACCGGCTCGTCCCGAGGATCCCTTCAGTGGGTGAGTAAAATCCAACATAGGTTCATGCTCAAAGATAGCACCAAAACTTAAGTCTATTTAATACACTAAATATGGCTATATTAATAAAAAATAATGCTGCAACACAGGCTTATTGGAAATATGTGCTTTAGTCTACATTTTTGTGAAACCGCCAAAACATATTTCAACATATGTTTGACTGCAGACAACAACATTTTTTTTGTTCCTTTTCACACTAATGATATTTTACAGGGGCTTTTTATGCATTTCTTTGCACAACAACAAATTAATAACACAACATAACTAAACAGTGTCTGTTATTTGTAAACTAATACCTTTGCCTCACCTATCTATCTCCACGGACCACTTTTTTTGACATGGTCAGTTTGCATGTAGTTCACTTAATGTTGTACTTGTGATGTTATGGTTGGGTTTGAGTTGGGTGAACTTTGGTTTCACAAAAAAAGATAAAAGCAATGTGAAGTCAAGGTAAAACTGTTCGCAGTGCACTTTTCTTTTACTTTTGCTTTTGACAACTGCTATTGGGTTTAGTGGTATCAGTGGTTCGCTATGTGATCTGTACAACAAGCAGCCTTTTCGTGGATAATTACAAGAAGGATCTGAAACATACAATAAAAGTTACCCTTACAGAAATAAAGGTCCAAAATCTTTCACTGGGGCTGTTACTTTTCAAAAGGTATATTTTTGATCCTAAAAGGTGCTTAAAGATACATATTAAAACTTAACAAGTACAAATGTGTACCTCACAGTATCTTAAAGATACAAAAGTGAGCCTTAAAAGGTATATACTAATGACTAATTGTACTGTACACTGTAAATATACCGTTTGAAAAGGTAGCATCCCAGAGGCAGATTTTGTACCTTTATTTCTAAGAGTGAATTCTAAGTGAGTGTTTCTCAACCACTTCCTGGAGAACCACCAGCATTGCATGTTTTGGATGTCTCCTTTGTCTGTCACACCCAGGTCTTTCAATCTCTGTTAACGAGCTGATGATCTGAATCAGGTGTGTTTGGTTATGGATACATGAAAAATATGCAGAGCTGATGATCCTACAGGAACACTGCTCTAAGAATAATATATTGCTCCACAAATTGTAGGCTGAGACATATATTTCCAGAGAGCCTGGGCTAAGATTTTGTCATGAGTTGGTGAGATCTCTCACAAACAACATTCAGTTAAACTGTGCTTGAGAAATACTTAAAAAAGAACATAACTTTAGGTCAAATATAGATACACTCAGTGTTGGGTTAATTTTTAACATTTTAATTACACTGTTTAACCAAAAGTGTGGGTATGTCCAAACAATGTTAGTTAGTTAGTTTATTTACATAGCACATTTTTTACCCAACACAATCACACAATCAACACAACGTTGCCCAAAGTGCTGAACACAATCAATACTAATTAAAATAAGTCCTACATCACATACATAACAATTAAATCATAAGGCAAACCCCTCACCATTAAGCTGCAGGCACACTAGAGCAGTGGTCACCAAACTTGTTCCTGGAGGGCCGGTGTCCTGCAGATTTTAGCTCCAACCCTAATCAAACACACCTAAACAAGCTAATCAAGGTCTTACAAGGTATACTTGAAACATCCAGGCAGGTTCGTTGAGGCAAGTTGGAGCTAAACCCTGCAGGGACACCGGCCCTCCAGGACCGAGATTGGTGACCCCTGCACTAGAGTTTGAGCATTCTGTTGTGCGGAGCTGTGAAAAGGGGGATTAAACAAGATGATTAGACATTAAAAAAGCAAACGATTGCTCAATGTTTAAATTTCTGTCCAGAGAGGTCATGTTTTGATCCTTGATTGGTCTCACGCAGTCAAGTGATGCGATTTCAGAGTTCCACTAAGCTTGAACTTTGCACCTAAGCAACCTGTGAAACTTGACACACTACCCTGCGTTTCCGGTCTGACACATTCACGTGCGTATAAATGGAAGTCTATGGGGAGAAAAGTCAAGTGTGAACGCAGCTTTAAAAAGGCTCAAATGCTAAAGATAAACAATGCAGTTTCAGAAGTTTTTTACCTTGTCTTGTACCTTGGTACCTGTTACGGTCCCTAACTTAAATATGACTCGTGACCAAAAGACAACGTAACATAATAAACAACGGCCAAAGTGCTCCAGCTAAATTATTTATTAACATAACATAACCAGCAAAACAATCCAAATTGACAAGAGATGGGGAGCCCAACAACATAATAAAGAACAACCAAACAAACCTAAGGCAGGTTGGAGCTCCCCACTCCAAACAAATATCAAAAGGAAAGCATAAAGGAGAACACAACAATAAAGCCGTCAAAAACTGTGGTGACGTGGAGGAATGAGGGGCCGTAGAAGTCCGCTTCTGTTTGTTTTAAAGGCCTGACGCCACCAGATTAACCAATAGAAAACTGAAAAGGGAAAAAGACAAACAAGATCAATTGGAAGTAATTATTAAGGGCAGGAGTGAACGGCACACACAACAGTACCTAAAGAATAAACTGATCAGAAGACCTTAGTGACCTAACAAGATTATATACATGTAGGAGGTCTGATAAGTAAGGTGGTGCCAGATCATTTTAAGATTTAAAAATTAACAGTTTAAAATCAATCCATGACCAAACAGGCAGCCAGCCCAGAGAAGAAAGAACTGGGGATATGTGCTCATACTTGTGAGTCCCTGTCAGACAAAAAACCCCATCATTTTTAGGGTACATTATAGAAATAATTCAGTGTTTTGAGAACATTGAAAGACCAACTTGATGTCATTCGTGGTGCTTCATGTAAGTGGGCAGAGCTAAAGATCTGATTACACTTGCTGGTAAAGTCCTTTTTCTGTATGAATCCCACAACTGAACACAATTGTTAAAATAAGTTGATTTAATGTGAGCAGATGGGCTGAGCAAAAGCATATACAATCAATTAACAACGTCAGAGCTCACAACTTTCAAGGTTTATCTTTTATTGTTAAAAATCAACTTCCCTATGGAGAAAATTAATAAACCTCCAGAACCCATGTGTAGCATTTTATGAGAACAAATGATTTTGCCTCCAACATCACTGCTTTATGTCATAATATTCAGTCTCTGGGCAACAGAGCAACATCTGTAGTCCTACGGCGGGTTCTCAGGGAGCACGAGACCTCACTGTTGATCATATATCACATCTCTTTCAATTCGGCAGGATTTCAATTAAATGATTCCATTATTCCATCCATATTCTAACTGACTAATTCATATTCTGTTTCTTTACAGTATCAAGTGCCTGTTTACTGGTCTTACTTTGATCTACGGAGGGGTGAGGAACAATGACAACAAAATTGAAAGATGAACTCGATGTTCTGCTCACTGGATCGTATTGCGCATTTTTATTTCTGTCCCCCTCTGTCTTGCTTTCATGAGAGTGCCTTTGTAAATAGCAGAAGCTGTTTTAGATGCAGCATTCAAGCTATCGATTGTGGTATCAGATGCTAATCTCTCTGTTTATAGCAGCTACATTGATTGTTTTGTTCTTATTTTCATTTTGTGTTGTTTTTATTGAATTAAACTGCAGATTTTTCAAGCCGACTGCATGCATAGGCTCCTGTTCATAATGTTGCGATTCTAATTAAGTACACAGTGTTTACCTTGAAGCCAGTGTGTGAATTATACATTGACTTATAGGGTGGGAGTGGATTTTAACCTATTTCGGTACACTCAGAAATAAAGGTTACACAAGCTGTCACTGGGGTGGTACCTTTTCAAAAGGTACACATTTGTACTTGAAGGGTCCAAATTGGTACCTCAAAGGTATATAGTAGTACCTACAAATTTTAAGAGGAACACTTTTGCACTTTTTAGGTACTAATATGTACCCTTGAGGTATTAATATGGACCTTGTAGGTACAAATTTGTACCTTTTGAAAAGGTACCACCCCAGTGGCGGCTTGTGTACCTTTATTTTTTAGAGTGTAGTAGTTTGGTAATACAGACTTAAGTGAATCAAACTTATGAATGTATTTCAATTACATATATTTTTTTTAAAAATGTATACATTTACAGTGTCTTGGGGCATATTTAGTGACTATTTTAGAGATACTGTAGGTCAGACTATACATATTATGAGTCTAGTTTTCCTTTTTTTAGGGCACATGCAGACATAAACACCTATATTTTTAAGAAACATGTTTTGTAAATACTTAAGATGTCTGTAAATGCTCTAGAACTGCCAGTTTCAGACTGTTAAATTATATTTTACCTAGCAATGATTGCCGCAATTTTACATTCACAATGGTATAATCCGTTATAGGGGGGGATCAATATTTATATTTCTATTATACATTTTTAATTATTAATATTTAAGATCAGATGTCAGAGAAAGCTATTTATTACTATTAAAGGGCTGACCCTGCCCATACATCTTGTTTTAATGTCCTTCAGGGAGGGATCAAGTGTTAATTCAACCCACCCCCCCACCCCCCCAAACCTCCCTGTAATTCGCACCCTGTTTGAAGCTAAGGAGACCCGGTTTGTCTATCTAACTATGAAAAGTCTGACTTTTATTCTGTATCAGTGCTTATTTGCATTCTTAGAAGTTTGATTCTCACACTTTCATGATGTGGTTAACGTTTAACATGTGTGAAATCCAATGTCTGTAACAATTCTGTGATTATGTGCAAGGAACAATAACTGTAAAATATTTAGTAAAGTATGAAGTGATTTCTTTATCTGTACATACAGAATTTTCTTTTCATAAAGTATGAAAAAAATTTGTGACTCTTATGTAGTTTCTTGCAAAAAAAGATAGAAGAAGAGTGGGGGAAATGTTGACTGTAAGGGTGGAAACTGTGGTGGTATTGACGGGTCAATGGCAGGAAATGGAAACTGCAGTGCATTTGGTTTCCTTCGACCTGTTTTCAGCTTGATATTTATGCATGTTTCTCTGTTGACCAAACAAATATGTTTCATATGAAGTTAAAGTGTACAAACCTAATGAATCAAACAAAATCAATACAGGTTATTTCTTAATATAGGCAATATTCATTCATTTTGTTGCCAAATATCTTCACATTTTGGATGACTCCAACCAAAAAAATTTACAGTCAGGTTGCAATGGTCGACTTTAAGCACGACCACATGACCTAGATTCAGCTTTTATCATAGGCACAAACATGTGTTAAGACCACAAAGCCTGCAATTGTGTCAACAAAAGTGCTTTGTGAAGCTTTATGAGGTTTTTATCATTTTATAAACACACATTTAACCTTGTGTGTTGGTCAATCTTCAAGCAAATCAATCTTGAGGAATTTGTTTATCAAAGTATAGCAAACAAATTTCTTTGATGTAAAAAATCAGAAAATGTGTATGTGAAGAATTCAGATGCAAAAACCTCCAAATGCCGTCTGAAATTTCCATCGAAAATTAATATTTTTCTCAGCCTCCTTTGTTTCTGTTGAGATATTTCACTTTAAAGACCAGGAAAAGCACTTATTCTTTGCCACCAAAGTGATGTTACTGAACATACAAACAGGAGCCTGATTAAAATGCTCATTTTAGAGAAAAAATTCAGATGGCATTTAGAGGTTTTTGCATCTAAACTCTTCATATAGCAGTTATTATAGTCAACAATTTAATGTTAACTACTTGAAGCAGTGAAGGAAAACACTTTGACTTTAATACATTTTCTTCAAAGTAAAAGTCCTCGGGCATCATCATTGCTCATTAAAACACATATAACCAGTTCAATAGGTCATGTATTTTAAGCAAATCTCTGACCTCAGTCAATGTTTGTTTGCAGATGCCATGCAAACTGCAGGTTTATATGCATCATCCTTAGCGTATTAAAGGGCAAGTCTACATGTATATAGTTCAACGATGAGAGCGGAAACCACTGTGAATTTTGGTAGTGTTTTTAGCACATGCTTTAAGAGGCTATATGTTTCCTTCCATGACGTCTGCCTATACCAGTGTAACCTCATGTAAACAAGTTCCGTAATTTTCACATTTCATTTTTTCAAACTTAATGTTTTATATTTACATTTACATTTTACATTTAGTCATTTAGCAGACGCTTTTATCCAAAGCGACTTACAAATGACTTACAAATTATGTAAAGATATAAGACCAGTAGCGGACTGATAGTTACAAAATAGTTGAAAGTCCAGACTGTACATTGTTACACTTGGGAAATATTGATCTTTGTCATACTTTGAACAGATATGTTTTTAAAATATATAACTTTTAAACGTTTCATAATATTAAAATCATGTTTTTTATATGTTAGCATCAGTATTGTTAGTTTTTAAGATGTCTATAAGCAAGTGTGCTCCAAAGCAAAAGTTTGTTTAGAAGATATAAAACTGATAAACACATGTAAAGTTTGTCACTTCTGCTTATATGGAGCAACGATTTTTTTCTCATCACCTCAAACTACACCAAGGCAGCATAAATCTATCTAACATAAATCTGGCAGGCATTCATCCAGCACTGGCATACAGCACGTGGGCCAAAGAAGTGGCACCGTCTTTAAGGCGGCACACAATACTTGGGTCAGATGTAAAATGTAGTATTTGGCCCAGATGTTAATAATTGATACAATGGTTATGTAAGTTTGGCCTATCTTGAACTACATTTAAAATACATGTTTATTAAAAAAAAAAAAAAAAAAACTAACCAATCAGGTCGTTTCGAGAAAAAGCGCCCATAGCAGGGCTAAAGCACAATGATTAATAGGTTTATCAGTTTATTGCAGTGGTGACACACCAACATATCTGACCCAGTTTAGGCTCAGTTATGGGTTATTAACTTGGCTGAGATTTGCCCAGACATAGTCAATGTTTGGCCCTTGAATGGAAGCCAGACTTGGTCCAGTCATGTACCGTAAATCACTGCGCCATGTGGGCCAAGCAAAGTGGGCCAGAGCTGAGTCAGAGATATTTTGCTATGTGGGCAGTTTCTCATCAAATCATAACCAATCATATGCTCTCTATCTGAAAAGCCCCGCCCTCTTCAGGACACTTCTCTTTTTTTTTTTAAATGCGCTTGAGCTTTAACCACTCTCACTAGCTGTGATAAAAACAAAACACTATCAGCTGTTTTTTAAAAAGGGGAGGAGCTACACTATGTCCCACCCTCTCTTCGTGTTTCGGTTGAGATTACGTCAAACATCGAATAAAAATGCATAGTTCAAATCACTTCATGGGTTGTTACTAGATCAAATATGGTTGCGACCAGAACTTAATGAGAATTAATTATATTATTCTTTAAATTTCCCATTTATTGTATTTTATTAACGTCTACCCCTACCCTAATCCTAAACCCAACCGTAACAGTACTGTAAAAATATTAATTACTGCAATGCAGTGTTAAAAAATTAAGCTATATTGATGTGCGTATCGGGAGCTGTATCCTATGTACATAGACTTTACACACTTCATGGGACCTTTATTCATTTCATTCATTTTTTTTTTTTTTTTTGGCTTTGTCACTTTATTAATCTGGGGTCGCCACAGCGGAATGAACCGCCAACTTATCCAGTATACTTTTTTATGCAGTGGATGCCCTTCCAGCTTCAACCTATCACTGGGATGCAGCACTCATTCACACACATACACTACGGACAATTTTAGCATACCCAATTCACCTGTACCACATGTCTTTGGACTTGTGCGGGAAACCGGAGCACCCGGAAGAAACCCATGCGAACACGAGAAGAACATGCAAACTCCACACAGAAATGCCAAATGATCCAGCCAAGGCTCGAACCAGCAACCTTCTTGCTGTGAGGCAACAGCACTACTACAGAACTAAAAAAATTCTTACTCACCACTTTGAATAATTTCTGCTCAGAAATAAATCCTAATTTTAATAAAAGTTATAAAACTTTCATTTTCCAGTGATAAAATGTGCATTGTTTTGCTTGAAAGGGTAATGCCACACTTTCCCTTCCATTCATGAGCATGTGTGAACAAATGTGGTAGACTTGAAATTCATGCAACGAAGTTCTGAAGCTCCTTAAAACCGTAGCCTAAGTAAACCTGTAGGCATTGCGCTTATGATAGACACTTCACTAGCCCAGGGCCACAGGAGACGGTTGGTGAATGGCAGCGACAAATACAGTATGTCTAGATTTCATATTGCAATCTGCATGAATTTCATACAGAAACAACAAACATTTTAGCAGTCATATTTAGGCTAATTATTTAAATAGGCATATCTATATGCGACATTTTATAATTTTTATTTAAAAAAAACATGCAAAATGAAATATACAAAATATTTAAAAGCAGACCAAAATAGACTGTTGGACATTCTACCAGAAACTTACATTTTCATTTATAAAACATGTGACAGGATCTGACCTTTAAGCTTGTCTTCCTCAAACAATCATACAAAAACAAAAAAATACAAGCATAAAATCATTCAATTCAATGATAGAACGCATCCTAGACCACTGTCAGTTTCATAGCCCTAAAAAATGTAATGCAAGTGTGATATTAAATAGTAGCCAACAGTACATAGTGTGTTGGATGCGAATTCAATTAGAACTGAGCATGTGAATGTAAATGTCATCCTTGTCATAAAATTTTTTTTTCACCAAAATACGGAAACTAACTAAGTTTATGTATGCTAGTATGTTACAGTACTTCAGATATACTCAAAAATGTATCTGTTAATGTTTTCAAACTATTATATTTGATTTACCAAAGTCACACAAGTGGGACTTTCACATCTGTCACATCCATAACGACACTTTTTCCTCATAAATGCAAAATTATTAAATAAAATAAATCAGTAAAATAAAAAATCAGTAAAATAAAATTAGTCATGTTTATTTGTACAAAGAGACAACTCTTATCCTTCACATCGGCATTATTTCTTTTAGGTTTTGCAGTTTAATTCACAGAATTTCTACAAAGTACTTTGTATACTGTAAACTCGCATACTTTTTTAATCACATCTATAACGCACATTTATTTTCCTCATTTAAAGTACAAAACATGTTTACAGATTGATATTTTTCTGGTCAGTTGTTTTGGAAAATAAAAAACATATGTTTCAATTTAATGTTATATACAGTAGCATATACTTTCCATGTAAATGTATGTTTTGAGTTTTCACTTCAAACGACACATCCATAATGCTGAAATTGTTACAAACTACAAACACGGGTGAAAAGTGTAAATGAACTACAAACCTGATGGATGCGCGAGACCAACCGTCGAGGCTTCAGTAAAGATGTGTATGACTTATTATTAAGTCAACTGGAAAATATTTAAATAGTGTTTTCTGGGTTATATTTAACTGTTTTTGACGTGTTTGGATATTAACGTCTGAATAAAAAATGATCCAAAGACCTGAGGAGATTTTTCAGCATGAAAGACGCATGAATGGGAGATTAACCTGCTGCTGCTTCTCCAATAAGGTAGGAAATTTAAAAGCCTATTACAGAAATGTGAATGATGAGTGGATAATTGACAGGGCTCATAATAAGCAACATAAAGATCTGCGTTAATGAGGAAGTAGCTATGCCCCAAAGCTGGCATACTATTCGGTTACACACTAAAAAAGTATATTTTTCCTGCACAAACAAGTACATACTTTTAGGGTGTAGTATAAGTATGCAAATTGGGATGCAGCGTTTTACTTCGCCTGTTTTCATACAGCGTTTTTTTTTATTGAATACAAGAATAATAACATCACTGCATTGAAGAAAAAATACAATAATAAAAAATTATTTTCATACAACGTCGAATACAACGCGCCACAGTACTTGACGTCATATTTACGACCGTTGCAGCTTCCGTTCAAATTTCGCGCCCACCATGATTGAATCTCGTTCACTAGCGACTCTCTCATCTGGTCAAACACAAACGACAATAACTTTAATAAGAGGAATAAAACTAAAGCTGCACTGTCAGTGATATGAATAACACGTGAATTCACTATGGAAATGTGTGTTTCATCAGTCAACATGATAAGCTCGACTGCAGTGAGACCTCCATCACAAACGTCCTCCGGGAGCCGCCGTTTCATTCATTTCACCTGACAGACTGACAGAGGCCGTAACCGGATTATCACACAGCAAAATCCGCATGTAAGTCAATAAGTTTGTCTGTCGTCGACGGTTTCAGCTACGTCTGGGACAATAGCAAACACCTGCATATTGATTGTCTGTCATCACAAGGTTTAATAATGGATGTCTCCCTCAGTCTTGCATTTGTCACTCAGACTAATAGAAACTCGCGTCCAATAACAGACTCACTCAATAAACATCTCTCTGCGCCTGTAAGACAGATGTGCTTGTGTATCGTAATATTGAGCCGTGTTATATATTTACCTGAGTTTTATTGCTATGCCTCTCTCTCTGTACACATAAACAAACAGGCTTAAGAATATAAATAATGTCAATTCGTAGTTTGAGCTCGTATATTTTTGGGACATTTTGGAATTACATTGTTCCATACCTGTCAACATTGGGATGTGAAAATAAGGGATATGCCCACCATAATAAGGGACCCCGCCTAAATATGCTAATTTCGGAGCGGTTTCACTGTAAATAAACAGCTAAATGATCAGTAATATGTTTTATAATTATTATTATTTACAAAAGATAAAATAAATATACATTAGCAGCAAATAAATTAGCAAACAGTTCAGCTTTTAAAATTAATAGCTGTTATAATGAAATAGAATCAAGCTATCAAATTTCATTAGCCGTTTCTTCACTGTACAACGTACACATTCTGATTAAAGAGCAACGAATTAATGTCTAATTTATTTAAATTTTTTTCGTTTGATTTCATTAAATAACAGGTGTCACTTCAAAAATGCACACATCTAACAATATAATAAAGGCATTCGACTGCTTTCCTAACTTTTTATGCTCATTTAGGACTAAATTAGTTGTGTTTGAAAAAAAAACACAAAGATCGACATCTTTAGATATTATTATTATTATTAATTATGTGTATATGTCTGTTTACATTTACATTTAGTCATTTAGCAGACGCTTTTATCCAAAGCGACTTACAAATGAGGACAAGGAAGCAATTTACACAACTATAAGAGCAACAATGAATAAGTGCTATAGGCAAGTTTCAGGTCTGTTAAGTCTAATTCAGGTCTGTAAAGTCTAAACATGCACCCAAAAGCTAGACTTTCGCTACGCTTCAAATCGTGTGTACAGAATCCGTTTGGGAAACAGCATCTGTTTATCACTATATGAAGTGCGTCAGCTGACAGTCATGCACCATTATATGACTGTTTTGAGGATTGCATAGGAGGGGTGACGGCACCTGTAATGAAAATGAAGAAGAATCGCGCCATTTTTTTATATATTTCAAAGTGTTTTCGTGCCTAAAAAAAGCAAAAGCACAAAACAGACTCGCATTTAAGAGCAAGGGTCGGCCCCTGGTGGTTTGGCAGTATGGGTTGCATATAGGGAGGCTCGACTCTTTAATGTTTCTTGCCACCCTTCAGAGAAAGACTGAAAATACGGGAGGAATACGGGAAAATACCTCTACGGGATGATAGCGGGATTGAACTGTAAATACGGGAGAATCCCGGGAAAAACGGGGGGGTTGACAGGTATGCATTGTTTATGTTTTGAATACATTTGGAAACAACAACAACAAAATTACAAATGTATTCAACATCTTAAACAATTTAATTAAAACAAAAGTCTAAATTGCATTTGTCTTTATTTAAGCTTTAAATTACAACTTCAGTTTTGTAAAGAAATTCATATATTTCTTGCTAACTTCGTCAAAATTTAAAGATCATGACAAACACGATATGTGTCAGAAATTGTGTGACAAAATGGGTGACAATTGTGCCCCACTATGACAAATGTGTCTAAAATAGAGCTGCTTTCTTTTTCTTCATATCACCTTATGATCATCCGTTCCATTTTCTCCATGCTGTCATATCCAATGTGCGTCTGCTTGTATCTTATTCTGTAAAGTCAAAGGCTGGAGACCCCTGCTCTCAGCTGTCAGATCAACACACTGGTAATTAATTTTAGTGTTTCTTCATGACAGCTGCGAACTCACTCTAGTATGTGTGTGTGTGTGTGGTTGTCTGTGGGCTCTGTATTCCTCAAGTTTAGTGGAACAAAATGCCCCCTGAGTACAGCAATACCAATACATTTTGACCTTGTTGGGACATTTTTTGGTCCCCATATGGAAACGGCTTATAAACCACACACAATAAATGCAGATTGTTTTCTGAGGCTTGTGTTTAGAGGATGTACTGTATAAAAATCATTATATATGGGAAATTCCCATAAAGATGTACAAGTGTGTTTTTGCGGACGTGGTATTCTTGAAAGTTGTACCTAGAAGTGTTTTTACAAAAACTGTTGGATGAAATGTCCATTCCTTTGTGTGTGTGTGTGTGTGTGTGTGTGTGTGTGTGTGCACTGTATGTTATTAATACGCTACCTGACAAAAGTCTTGTTGCTTATTCAAGTTTTAGGAACAACAAATAATACCGACTTCTAGTTGATCATTTGGTATCAGAAGTGGCTAATATGAAAGGCAAAGGCCTCTAGATTACGCTTATTTTACCAAAATAAAATATGATCATGTCTTTATTTTTAATTATTTAAATAGGACAGTAAGGTCAGACTTTGCTTAAACAACATATCACTTAACAGAAATAATGTCCAGTATAGAATATAAAGTCATGCTGCAGTGGAAAAAGAATGAATATTGTGTATGACTCCCATGAGCTTGGAGGACTGCATCCATACATCTCTGCAATGACTCAAATCACTTATTAATAAAGTCATCTGGAATGGCAAAAAAAGCGTTCTTGCAGGACTCCCAGAGTTCATCAAGATTCTTTGGATTCATCTTTAATGCCTCCTCCTTCATCTTACCCCAGACATACTCAATAATGTTTAGGTCTGGTGATTGGACTGGCCAATCCTGCAGCACCTTGACCTTCTTTGCTTTCATGAACTTTGATGTGGAGGCCGAAGCAGTTCAACAGATGATTCATTTGAAAAATCTACCTCAGGTAAACTAAAACTAGAAGTCAAGTAATTATTTGTGGCTCTTTCAACAGGAATCGACAACAAGACTTTTGTCGGGTAGTGTATAAACCTTTTATGCTTCGTTTTATTATTTCTGTTAATCAGACCCCATAGTTTTTCACAATTTGTTTTGTGATTTATTTATTTTTTATGATAAAAATGACTGATTTTGTGAGCCGCCTTCTCTATTCTGCGCCCTCTCTAATCTAGGCGGTCGCCTAGATGGCCTCTATGGACGCAGAAGAAGTCATCTGTGAGCCAATCTCCTTTATTGTAAGCTGCTTGCTTTTCTGTTTGTTCCAATGCTCCGTTTGTTAGATGTTTGTCACCACTTTCTTTTGCAGTCTGAACTGAAGCACGTCAAACACACATGTTTGCGCCACAGGATGTCTAATCATATCTTTGCATTGACTTCACATGTAAATCACTCATGTTTCATCCGTGCCTGCTTACTGCACAGGCTGCAAAACAATTCCGCCCCACTTCCAAGTAATGCAATGATTGTGAGGGTGCAGGTAAGACGTCATTTTTGGAGAGACACTCAAATATATCAAGTGCGCTGTGTATGCAATGTCTGTAAGTCATGTAAAACAATTCATTGCATGCTAAAATAAGTATAATTGCATTTTATGGTTTCGGCTTAGATGTTTTATCAGATTATTAAATTTTTTTGTGTGAATATATTGCTTTTTTATATAATTTTATTCAATAAATAAATAAAACCTCTATGTAATAGTCAGTGTACAGCAAACATTTAACAGTTTTAAACTGATATACAAAGAAAAGAGCATTTGTTTTGCGACAACTAGCCCATATAGCCATATATCAGGATCATGTTTTGTGAGCTTTCTACAGCAGCTTTTGTGAGAACAAGACATGTAAAAGCATGTAATTGGTCACATGTTCACCCGCGCCGCTGCTGTTTGTGGGAGTTCTGGCAGTCCTGATAGTCCACTAATAGAGCTGCTTCTGTCTGAATTGGCTGAAATTACACCACATTGGTCTGTCTCTCCTTCCCTTATTACTGGCGTCCTCATTAACTACAGAATGAGATCTCTCTCTCATGCACACACGCTCTCACAAATGGGATGTCAGTGTGTATTTCTCTTTCAATTCATCTCGTCTTCAACCTCACCTGCTACCAGCTGCAACCCCTTATTCTCTCGGCCTCTGATGTGGCTCCATGCACTGGATGTCGGCCTGGTTTTCTCTTTGAGCTCAGTGGGATCTGGGTTGTGATGTTGTTTGAGATTTCTGAATGTGGAGGTTTTGCATCTCGTTTTCCATTAAGTGAACTTGGGTAGATTGAGCTTTACATATGCTAGCTAGAGTATATCTGCGCAGTACATTTAACTATTTGCTGTCAAAAAAAAATGTATTTTTGCAATAATGATTAAAAGTTTATTCATCATTATCTACTTGATATATTTGTGGAGGCCGAATTATGAAGTTTAAACAGAATTTATTTAAAAAAGTAATCTTTGTTCTATTATAGTCACTATATAAAAGTAATGTATGCTTTATTTTGGCTTTATTTTTGAATGATTTAGGGCTGCATGATTCTGGGAATCACGATTTTTTGGCTTAAAATAAAATACACGATTTCCTCACAAATCTGTAGATGTAAAATAAAGGTTAAGGCTCGTTTTTCAGTGTTTAAACTAGAGATGCGCGGATGGGCTATTATTTCATCCGCAACCGCATCACAAAACTCATCATCCGTCCGCCATCCATTCCGCACTAACATTTTTGACCAAATTTTAAAACCGCACCCGCCCGCCATCTGCTGACTGAGCTCTTTATTTGAATGGCTTATTCCTTTTTATTATTAAATTAATGTTTCTTTATTGATTATTAGAAAATAGAGAATGACTTTAATTTCATGCAATTAATCCAAACGTGCAAGTCAAATCCAGCATTAATTGACGCTTTGAAGTGACGCTAAACAATACGAGGACGTGTCTTTTCACTTGATTCGATTCTTCGGTCCTTGAGTCTTTTCCTTGCGTCCTTCCCTCGCATCCTATAGGAGTGGAAAGACGAGGAAAGAAAGCAAGGAAAGGAAACGAGGATACACAAATAAGAAATGAGAAGCACCCCTATAAAGCTCTCAGAATATCAGCAGTGAACTCCGTCTCCAATCGGTGCACAGGGACAAAAATAAATAAATAGCCTAAATTAAACGCACTGTACTGTACAATTTTTTAATTATTATTGTAGCCTAATAGAAAACGCATTTTGACACATCATTTCAACATTCAGACGAGAGCGCCTGGCCTCAATGCGCCCTGCTGCACTGAAGGAGCGCTCGCTCGCAGCACTTGTTGCTGGAATGCATAGAATTCTCTTGGCAAGGTGATGTAGACGTGGGAATGACTGCCTTGTTTCTCCCAAAAGGAAAGTAGATTTTCCTCTGCTGATCCGTCTATACGGAAGTTTGTAGATGAAGACTTCTGTACTTCATCCAGAATTAGTGTATCCGATTCCTCCTCTCATTCTGTGAAGTCAGTCTTAGGCTTTTTCGTTGGTGCGCCAGCTATGTATACAAAAACAGTACAACCGCCCACCACCCGCCCGAATTTAATTAAAATATTATTTTTCGTCAGGTCATCCGCCCGATCCGCGGTTTATCCGCGGATTCCGCGGCTGTAACCGCCATCCGCGCATCTCTAGTTCAAACCCAAGCGCTTTTCACTGGTGTCAAGCAGAAGAGTATGCTAAATCACTCTTTTGACGTTAGATGGCGCTGCACAACTATAAGCTTCTGACACCCGGTTATAACACAGAAGAAGTGGAGGAGCGGAAGTTCACAAGCTGCGTCCCAAATCGCATACTTATGCACTATTCTACGCCATTTTGTAGTATAAATAGTGTAAGTAGTGTGTTCACACTGAAAACTCTAAAAATAATAAGTGCACTTTAATTACCCGGATGATGCACTCATTCAGCCTCTAAAATGAAGTGTGGAATGATGGACACTTCACGCACTCAACGACCGCAGATTTGCTTACGTAGCGGAAGGGGCGGAGCTATCAGACGCACATGTTGAATAACTTTATTTATTTTGGATGGTGAAAGCAAAATTCTCCTACGAGAGTGATTTTAACGCCTCCCGATGGTGAATGCGGCAATACTCACGGCAGGTATTATCTGATAATTCGGTCGTTTATTTCACTGATTTGGCAACCATCAAACGTCATCAGGGAAGCGGTTTGAATTTCCGCTTAGTAAAAACACATTAGTGTGCCATTTGGGACGACACTACATACATATACTATCCTGTTGAGTGTGTAAGTGCATAAGTACATAGTGCATGAGTGCATAGTGTATAGTGTGCCATTTGGGACGCAGCTACAGTCTCACGCATGTTGTTAAATTTACTGGTGACTCGAACAAGATGGTTCAAGCAGTAGCTCCAGCTCTAGAGATGAAGAAATTATTATTGTTTACCAGAGCAATAAGCAGCTCCACGTTCATATCGCCTTAAAGCATCTTCTTCAATGTGCGCTCGCATTGACAGTTTTGCGCTTGAGCACCTCCAAGTGCTGTTTACGGTAACTTCAGCAGCTCCGTGCACGTGAACAAAGGTGCCGATCTGATTGGTGGAGAAGGTTATGACGGCACGCGTCAAAACAAAAAAACGAGCATGAGGCTTTTTTTTTAAAATGACGCTTTTGCGCTGGGCGTTGTGCACACCAACACACAAAATCCCATTGACGCCCTTTATTTAGTTACGAGCCGTTAAACGTCGACGGAAAACGAGACCAAAAAATGTCTCGGTGTGCACGGGCCTTTGATAGGAGTAGGCTGTTATTATTGTTAGTTGTCAAAATAATATTATATTAATAGTTTTGTATAGACTTGAAATGGTGGACTTGAATAGACTTTAAATTTTCCTGGTCATTAGTGCACAATAATAGAATACAACTATTCATAATTCTGAAGCTGAATTTTTATGTTTGAGATACTTACAATCTGTCAACAGTATTAGACAATTTTTTCACTAATAAAATCAGACATCAGATTCCCTCTTGCATTATATTTAGCATTATATAGGCTAAGTTATATAAGTAGTTATACTGACAGTTAAACATTTTTTTTCATTCACAACACTTTGTATTCGCTATAAAAGAAAAAAACACATCAAATGCTTGTCGTAATCATAACTCTAAAATACGATATGATTATTTAAATGATGTGCGCACTTTTGGGTTCACTTTCACTGTGGACTGTGCACTTTCATATCATGGCTGCCGTCACTTTAAGGAAAAAACATAGATGCAAATCATACTTCCCACGTGGCTGCCAAACAATCGCTTAACAAACAAATTATTTACAAGTGAATTTATTTATAGTGGATTGTTATTCACAGCCTATGCAGGTTCTGTTCAATTTTGGACATCATTAAGGTCCGTGCATCCTCTCTTTGGTAAACGAATGGCTCACGGTCAGCACACGTGTGATTTTGCTGCAGATTAAATGAACAGAAATGACATTTTTGGGTGAATTACACCTTATAATAACCACATGTTACTCTTTCAACTCCATTTGGAGGTGTCCATGTTGCTGAATATTACTGTTTTTATTTTCATTTTGAGTTATAAATTGCAGACTTAAAAATTTTAATAATTGTTAAGTATACTCGGGTCTTAATTTGAGCTGGATCTTGCCAGATCCTGTTACAGAAAATGTCACACATTTGTGTTTTGCATTCCGGTGTTTATTTCAATTGAACAGGTGATTTTTGCTTTAACTTGTGCATGGTGAATAACTGCATGTGTGTGTGTGTGTGAAAGAGAGAGAATGTGAATGAATGCAAGCGAAAGTTGTGTGGATTGTGTGTGCGTGCGCATACAAGATGGTAGTCACCGTTTGCAAATTAAAACAAAAGTCACGTTTAACTATCGCCATCAACAATATTTTCAACCAATCATCTTTCGTTTGCAATCACTCTCATAGGTTGATGATTGTTTCACATGCAGTGAGCAGCAAAAATAAATAATGGCATTCTAGTGGCCTACCAACATAATATTTGTATTTTCAAAATAGCAAAGAGGCAGTCAATCATATTTTTTATACGTATATTTTTTTTTATTTTTTTAAAACCACAAGTAAATTTGATAGGCCTAAAAAGCCTGATCAAGAGACCTTAGAAAGATAAAACTATGCCCCTGGATCAGGATAGCGGAAGGCAGAAGCAAATTGCGATATTAAGTCAGCCAGAAAACATGACGGAAAAGTAACTGTGGGCTTTTTTTTTTGAAGATTAGAGTTGTCCTTTAATTTTTTTTTTTACTTGGAAGTGAACTAAGCTTCAGTGGTAAACTGAATGGTGAGGTTTCATGAGATTAATGATTGACCAATAACATTATATGGCACAAAGTATTTAAAGACTGTTCAGAATTTTGATGCTATTTTTGTGCTATCACTGTTTAATTATGTCTTGTTCTGGCAAAATCTAAATTGTGTGGTGGATGTCACTCATAGTAACTTTTATTTTCTGGTTTTGTTCTGGAAGTGTTTGCATTTAAAGACTCAGTTCAAACTAGTTCTGTGACTCTTTTGAATTCATTAGTCTCAACAATTTACACTATAAAAGCACTGTTATACCTGTGGTTGATGCATTTCTGCAGCCCCTAAACACTGGTGAATGGCAAGTGACCTCACTTCCTGTTGCACAGGTTGTGAGATTGTTGTGTGCCTTGCACAATTGCTGACCTCATCAGAGTCTCGCTACTAGTGTAACACCTTTGCCAGTCCACACACAAAACATTCTGCCCTTTCCCCCGGGCTTTGTTTATTTCCAATTAGCTTCTTGTGGTGTTTTAAGTCATGTGTGCTGCCCGCAGGCCAGCAGAGAGATTTTCAAGGCATTGGACTCTGGCACTCTGGGGCCGTTTGATGGAGAGGGTTGAGACTGCGGTGAAGGCAAAGATCGAGAGCGGAAGAGAAAAAGTCAGACAGGAAACCCCAAACCACTCGTTGAGTTCAGCTTCTATTCACTCACCCCTCCACCTGGGCACTCAGAAGAGTGCATGTGTTCTAAAAACATTTCATTTTGCAAGCAATTTAGAGAATGGTCTTTGAAGAAAAATATTGTTTACGTGGTCATAGGGATTACATTGGATGACTTGCAGACTTGATATTTGGTATTTTAAACATTAGTAGTGTCATTTTTTTAAAGCAGTGCAGTGTATTATAAAAATATATTACATTGTGCATTTTTAAATATTGCATAAAATGCATAAATGTGCATGACAGCTAAATGAACCAAAAATTTTAGCTACGTGTATCTGAATTTTTAAAAGATACAGAATACAATAAATATACTACAACAGAAACACTTTGATTTAACAGGTTACGTTATTGGGTAACTAGATTATTAAATATGACTAAGACAATACTCTGATTAAGAGTCTACCATGTAAACAGCGATTTATTTATTTATTTTTATTAATATTCCGATCAAGGTCATAGTCTTAATAAACAGGAATCGTACTAAGACATGTTGAGGATGCTGTCTTTAGTCGCATTATTGAAGTGCAGTACAGACATGCAAATCATCATGCAGGACTTTTTGCCATGTTTTGCGACAGGATATTTCATTCACACACGGCTGTTTGACGCTATTCTCTGCACCTTTTGAGTCAGTAAAGGACCAGGGACAAACGCATTGTGAAATGTGGAGGTTTTTCCCATTTGGCGTGTGGTATCAAATTCCATTAAAACAACACTCTTCCAGCAGTTCATACTCGCACCCAATATATCGTTTGTTATGGGGGATGAATGCTCGAAATGCTCCTTTAGTTTTTGAGTATTGGAACTGAACTTTGGCGGTTGACGATGACGTTACAGAAGCAAGAGAATGCAAGATCGATGAAGAACGCATATTGAAAACCAGCCAGAGTGAAAGTGCAAAACTGCAGTTAAAGCCAACAAATTAAAAACGAAACACACGAAATTACATGAAACTCTGGACGAAATGCGGATAGCGTGGTGATGCAATGGCGTTAATTGAATTATGTGCTATACCACATAAAACAGAATCATGAAAGGAACATTTAAAAAGCAACTCATGTAACCAGCTTAATCATGTTGTTGTCTTAATTAGATTATGGCAAATAATTTGATTACTGATGTTCATGTGTTTGTACTCAATCCCACGATGAAGTTCTCTTCTGATAGAAGAAGTTTCCAAAAAATGTCTATTGGAAAAGGGACCAATTTAAACATATACTTTGGGAATAGCCTATTTTTTAATGTTATCAGACAACAATTTTTATATGGAGAGACTTTAAAAGGAATATTTCAAAATTTGAATCCTTAAAAAATGCTACGATTGTTATCAAACGTAAACCTTAAACTGTTTTAGATTGGATTTTATCTCATTTTTAATACAAAAAACATATTTTGAGGGATAAAATGTAGATTTGATCTGATTTTGATATTAAATGGACAGAGAAGATGATATGGCAATTATAAAAATCTTTTTCTCTTCCAATAGGAATGGATGTGGAGTGGGGCTAAACATAAAAAAAAATAATTCAATAACACCATTTAAGCCACTTATTTGACCTCCATTTGAATTTAAAGTACAACATGCAGTATATTCTATGGCATCTCAAGCCATACAATGATGAGCCAATCAAAAAGCACATTAATGCAGAGGTCTTCGTCCTTGCTCCCGGGGAACCACTGCCCCATAAAGTTGCAAGTGTATTTCCAAATGATCATGAAAAGCCTGATTAGCTTAGTTTTATTTGGGCTGGAGCCAACACTTAGAGCCAAGGTTTGGTTCCCTGGAGCATGGTTGATGACCTTTGCATTAACACAGTGGCCATAAAAACGAACTTGATGCTCATTTTATAGTGATTTTTGGAGTTACGTCCTGAATACACAATGTGTATTGTGTTTTGAAATGGATCTGAATTGGCAAACACTTTAAAAACAAGTTTTGAGCTTGTCTATTTATGACCACTTGAGTTAGTTTCTAGTTTCTGCCTTCAGACCAAGCATGTAGTCAGTGCACCAAAACATTGCAGTCATACTTAGTTGCACTGTACCGAAACACACAGATTTTGATCAAAATCAAAAGTTCTGCATGCATTTCATTCACTTGTTGTTCTGCTCATTCATTCAGTGCGTCACACTCAGCGCTCCCATGACAGTGATGTACAGCATGATGAAATAAGGGGAAAGGGACTTGACGAAATCCAAACACAAGCGGAGGCTCATTGAAAGCCATGTAATTATAAGGTAAAAGTGTTACTGCAACACTGTAAATTATGGGATCAATAATTTGACATGTTTAATTTATTAAGATGTTTTTATGTTATATTGCGAATAATTAAACTTAGTTAATCATGTTTTACCTAAGTTATTCTGGCTGTTTTAAGTCAGTTCAATGTAATTTAAGTTAAAACTTACTCATAACATTAATTTGATTTGACTTAAAATGTAAACAAACATGTTTTTTTTTACAGTGTAGTAGGGCTGAGCGATTATTCGATATCGATAATTATCACGATATATACTTTTTCGATAAAACGATAATGACAGTTTGATAATTGTTCGATAATATTTGCGCACTGTGTAATGCTGTGCAGGCAATTTGCTGCCTGCCCTTCCGGATGCCACACACAGTACAAGTTTACAGCCATACAGTGTTAGTTGCACATGGAGGAGTGAGAAAAAATAAGGTAAAAAAGATCAGTCACAGACTTGAAACATCACTAGACTTTAGTCTGGAGCTACTTAGTTTTTTTGCAGTCCGACACATACTGTAACAGGACAACGTGCACCAGAAACTGCGCAGTCGACTCGTGTCATCAAAAGCAGGCAACACCACACACCCGTTTCATCATTTAAAACAATACCACCCTCATGAAGATACTAATAAAATTACAGACCCAAACAAGTGTTGGTAAACTAGTGCAACTACCCAGCAGAGTTTCCTGTCAACGTTTTCGAAAGCCGTGCCTTAAGAGAAAAAAAAAACTTGAAAAGACAGACGAAAGATATGACAGACAACACAATGTCAATGAAGTCTTGATGCTTGCTGTAAACTACAGGCTTCCATTTTAAAGGCATTTGTTACGACATTGATTTTTGTTGTCAAGTTTATGTTTCCTTTGTAATATTAAGATATTTGTTTTGAAATTTAAATTCTGCAATACCACTATATTCTCATTGACAGTAAAATAACCTTAATATATTTAAAGGGCATAATCACTGAGGAGAAATCAGATGCTCAAGACATAATCTTTATGACAAATGTAGCAAATATATCTCAGACGTTTACAAAAGCAGTGGATCATTCATTAAATCCTTATTTTCCATAGAGCGAAGCAACATCTACCAGCAGTTGTTTAAGATGGGCACTAACTAAATATATATATTTCTTTGAAAATGTATGTTTTTGCAAGGAAGTTCGTTTTTTATAATGTGTAATTTAATTTTGATGTATTTTTGTCAGTTATCTACAGCATAAACTAGAAGAACTAATAACATCTGAGGTGAAGCAACAAGCCCGCTATATGATATGCTTTAGTGCCAAAACAATCCTTCAAACTATTTTCATGGTTTCATTTTAATTCATTAACGAAGTGCGGTTTGAGCAGCATGAACTGGACAGTCTTTACAGGCTATTGGCAGCACTTATAGTTTTCTTTGATTACCTCGGAAGAATAAACTCGGTCTGAAGGATGCAAGCTCAGAAGTTCGCTGTATGAATGGAGATGCTCCCCGCATATCTCGCCGTGATGCGCAATTTAAAAATGAGTTTGCATAGGCCTATTCGTGCTAGTCAGTCAGACAAATTCGGTTAAAACATCCGCGGATATAACAGAGATCTGCGCATAGCAGGGTTTTATGCGTTCCGCAATATTTAATGTCAAGAGGGTGACTCCACAATAAGGTAAACTGCACACACTTGATGATGTAATACGTGGACGCATCTCACATCGCAAACTAAACCTTTGAATGTCCATGCTTAATCAGTCATCGATTAAAGTGTTATCGACAATCAATAGATTATCAAGTAATCATTAGCATTCCTAAATAATATATATTAAAGGATATTTCACTAAATATCCTAAATTTATTCCTAAATTCACCATACTCCCCATTAAAAGGAGAGTTCATCCAAAACTGAACATTCTGTCACCCTTAACTCACCGTTTACTTGTTCCAAACTTTTTTTCTTCTTCTGATGTTAATATTTTATAACTTGTAGGTAATGTCTTTGGTTGTTGAAAACTTGAACAGCAAATGCTGAATTAAGATTGTTATTTTGCTTATTATTTTGTTTTCAAAATGGGTCTTAAGTCATTTCATGTTGATGTCAACATGAAACAATAGGAAAGTGCCTGCCTACTTGCTGTGTGCGCAGACATCATGCCAAGAAGATGCTGGGCATTGGACTGTGAGGGAAAAATACTTTTTTTTTTTTTTTTTTTTTTTTTTTATATAAACGAAGAACCTTTACAGAAAAAGATCATTTTCACAATACCACAGCAGTGAACCCCCAACCTTGTGTTGTGTCTCTATCATTTTACTGATGACTGCTACAGTGCCCTAATTTTCAGTTTGTTACCGAAAGAAGGTTCATCAGGATTTTCATTAATTTTAATTTAGGAATTTCTGAAGTCATTTCAAATACTGTATAAATTCTTAAACACTTTAAAAGTAGAAATCCGATAATTGTGATGGCATTCCATCTCCACCATGTGCTGCATCCAGTAGACCAATCACAACAAATTGGGTTATCAAACCAATCACTGCAGACTAGCTTCATTCAAAGGAGTTGTTTGAAAAAATGTTTTGTTGAGCGAGTCATTAAACAAATGAAGTAAAAATAATACATCTTTCATTCATTCATTCATTCATTCATTCTTCTTCGGCTTAGCCCTATTTATCAGGGGTCGCCACTGTGGAATTAACTGCCAACTATTCCAGCATATTTTTTATGCAGTGCATTCCCTTCCAGCTACCGGAGCACCCGAAGAAAACTCATCCGAACACGGGGACAACATGCAAACTCCACACAGAAATGCTAACTGGCCCAGCTGGGATTCGAACCTGTGACCTTCTTGCTGTGAGTGGACAGTGCAAACCACTGAGCCACCGTGCCTCCCGATATACATCTTTTAAAACAATGAAAGTTTTTTTTTTTTGAGTCCCAAAAACCAATCTTTATAATCCACATTGGGGCAATTTAATACCAAGTGGAAACAGGGCCTCAGTTCCATCCCAACATAGCAGTACAGACATTAAAGAGCCCATATTATGGATTTTTGAAAATGCCCTTCTATGTAGTGTGTAACAGTGAAGTGAAATATCCAGCTAAGGCATAAATCTGTAAGTGTACAGTGTTTAAAACTGTTGATTCATCTATAAAAGACTCGACTCAGTGCTTCAAACAAGTTGTCTTGATAACGAGTCATTAGGTGTTTCGCTATGACGTGACAACGAAACCAAGTAGTTGCAAGCGCAAACCCGGGAGATTAGAAACCTGCGGCCCCGCCCTCTAACACAGAAAAAGCCACAAACACACACACACAAACACGCCGGTCAAATAAAGAGCAATGTGCAGATGGATATTAATGAGTCTCTACCCAAAGATGAAACCTCAGCATTAGCCTAGCCTTGAGCAGTTTGCGTGCTTCTGGAAACTACATGCTACAAAGAAGACTTCATCGGCCGTTTGTTAAAGGAAGGATCAGTAAAGACTACTGATGGACTATGTCAGAACCTGGATCGGTTTCTTCCTCCATTTCTCAAGTGTAAGTACGTGCGATTAAAGTTGTTTCCTCTAAAGTTGTTTACTCTAGCTTGCAAATGTATTGTGATTTGTTACTTGTTACCGCGTGTACTGTATCAGGTTAACTCGCTATATTCTCATATCGCGTGTAAAGCCACGTTAAAAATGCGACGTGTGCTGCTTTGTTTACAGACCTCCATGGAGGAGGGTAATGTGTGTGTGTGTGTGTGTGTGTGTGTGTGTGTGTGTGTGCATGTGTGCGCGTGCTGTATCCTCCGAGGAGGAGGGCAATGTGTGTGTATGTGTGTGTGTGTGTGTGTGAAAAGAGCAGAGTGTGACAAGCTAGGAGATCTCCTCGCCAGTTCTTGGAGTTTTTGCTCAATAAAATAGTTAGTCGTCGGTATTTTCAAGTCCATCGTCTGTATTTACATTGACCCACTGGCAGCCAAAATCCACGCCTTACACTATGAAGTGTGTATGCACTTGTGACTAATTTTATATTGTTGATTAACTGCTGGGCATTTCACTCTGTCTCGCGCTGATGGCAGTCAGTATCGACCAATCGCAACAGACTGTCATCGGTCCAATCAGCGCAGATTAGCTTCGCGCTAAGGAGGGGTTTGGGAACAAATGAATCACTGAACGATTCATATGGGAGTCGCTGGGATAATTAGGTAAAAATAAATGCAGGTTACAAGATAATGAAAGTGTTTTTTGACCTTGCATGCATATTAGACTGTTGTTGGAGACCCTTACAACCAAGATATGACCCTATTTCATAAATAATATGGGCTTTTTAAGTAACCTACCAAATATGACTTAATGAAAATTTAAATTGAATTTGAACCTTTGTGTGTGCTGCTACTTTGACATACTTTACACTAAAAGTGTCTATTGACAGTAATCCAGAATATTCTTATAAAACAGTCACTAAAGGATGACAGCAGTGAGACAAGGGCAGAACAAGTCAGCAGGGATAACACTGAGTTTAAAAGACCTGCAAGAAGACATAGTGAAGCTACTGTGACATTCAGATTTGTCTTTATTAAATCGAGCACTCGCTCTTTTCCACTGCGATTTGTAAATCAGCTTTTCCAAGTCATTTTTCAAAGAGTGCAATGGGCGGCAGAACTGTGTGCAACCAGTCACTTGATGAAAAAAGCTTTTCCAATTTCCAATATGAAATCGAAAACAGAGTAGAAAAGTATGAGGTAGAAAACGCATGAAATCTGAGAACAGCAAGAGAGAAGTAAATCGTTTTGTGGAGAGCCGAGGAGAAAAGTGTGCGTGGAGTCATTTCAAACCAAGAGCTGTTTGTACTTGAAATTGCATTAGTCTGCTGAGATGCGATTCTGTTTGTCTTTGTAATGAAACGTTGCAACTGGGTGTTGAAAACAAAACAAAAGGTCACAGTATAACTGTCTCGAGTCAGATGTGTGTGTGTGTGTGTGTGTGTGTGTGTGTGTGTGTGTGTGTGTGTGTGTGTGTGTGTGTGTGCGCGCGCGCCAGGAGGCAAAAAACACTGCACCTGCAATGCATGCTAACCACTGATAGACTAATCAACAGAGCACAAAATAAAAACAAATAAATCCTACAATTGGAAAATATTAGTAAAAACATATATAAATCAATCGATTTATCATAAAATAAATGATAAAATATGAAAATGCAAGAAGTTACCAATTAGTGATGGAGTTAGAGGTGGTCACAAAATTTGACCATATTGGAGTGAAAGTTTGTTATGCATATGTATGCATATTTAATGTAACTGGGATTTAAAGTATTTGTTCAGAAGACATATTACCACCTTAGTAACCATAGTAAAGATTTTATTGAATTATCTATACAATGTTATTTTATATTTATGTTTATTATATGTGATTATTGAATTTGTATACCTGAATACTGTTAGACTCTCCAGAAACCCATACAGCAGTTTATTTAACTTTTATTTTTGTTATTATATACACTTTTTATATTTTATACATGATTCAATCCTAACCAATCCATATTAAATAATAGGGATGTAACGGTATCAGAATTTCACGGTACGGTAATACCTCGGTATGCATGTCACGGTACGGTATTTATTGAATCATTTACAGGAAAAAACAAAACTTATGAAAATACTCCAAAAAAGTGCCAAAAGTGTCAATGACATACAAATTAGTCATCTATCTGTAAGCTTTGAAACAGGAACTTCAATTTTAATAACAAAAAAATTATAAACCATGTAAAAAAATTAAGTTTCAATTTAGTAGTGTTGAAAACTCATCACATTCAACATTTAATCACTCACTCACTTAGATAGAGATGGGTTTAAAGGAAAATTATTATATAAATATAATCTGGTAAAAGCTGGTATCTCTGGGCATTTACAATGTCCCCTGCAACAGAAAAAAACCCTCTCATTTGGGACTGAGGTTTCTGGGACAAGAGAGATATGACTTGGCCCAGGTTGACAGCAGTGGGTAACGTTGTGCATTGTCTTTCCCCCACTTGATAGGACAAACCATGAGTGAGATAGAGATCTCATGTCTGCATCAATCTGAACAGTGTGCTGTGTTTCTGCAGTCCCCATGACTGATTATTATCTTATTGGGGGATGTATTCCCCAACTTGCAGGCACGTGCACACACAGGGCTCAACCTGTGCAGTGCACATGCCCTTTTTAGTCTTGGATAGAAAGTTCCCTTCCAAAATGATCAAAAGTGCCCCCGCGACGCGACATACCCTCCGTCCCCGCTTTACAGTACGCGCGCGACAACACAGCTGATAAGAACTTGCGTGAAAACACCGCTATTCAGTACGCGCGCGACAACACAGCTGATAAGAACTCGCGCGACAACACCACTATTCAGTACGCGCGCGGCGACAACACCCGCTTTAGGGTTTTCCAGCTCTTTTTGATCCCCGCTTCTAGCAGCACACTCCATTTCCGCATTACTGGATCTGTAGCGACAACAGGCCGCAAGGGATGATGGCCAAGCATGGGCTGGTGGGAATTGTAGTTTTCGCTACCTCCCATTCGCTTCATTCGCCTGAGCAAATTTTCTCAGAAGACCTATAGTTTTACCGAGTCATGCGACTACGGTAATATCGAAAAAAATTAATATTGCGGTATGACGGTATTTACAATACCGTTACATCCCTATTAAATAATCTTTCAACCCAAGCAATTTAAGCTGTCTGGTAAAATTAAATTGATATCGCAATATATATCGCAGAAAAACAAAATATTGCAATTTTTTCCAATATTGTAAAGCCATAGTTTATATCAAATAACGTCGATTTCTAAATTAAATTATTACCTGCATATTAACTCATTAATATGCAATTGTTATCTATTCTGAGATTTTTCTTTTCAATTATTTGTATTGCAAAAAAAAAGTCAGAATTGCAAGAGCCTATAAACTCGCAATTTATAAAATAAAATAAATAATAAAGTTTAAATTCTAAGATAAAAAAAGTATGAATTGTGAGATATGAACACCAAAGAATAAAAAAAAATAAAAAGGTGTTATTTAAATTTTTAATGCTCACAGTACTATCTCACGCCAAACTCACAGTTACTCACACTATTCTATAGTTTTTCAGCACCATTTCCAGATTTTAGACTTGGAAAAAAAATCAGAATAACAAATAACCTAGAAACTCACAACTGGGAATAAAAAGTCTCAATTGTGGCAAAAAATATAATTGAAAAATCAAAATTATAAAATATATATCCAGTATTTTTATGTTTTTCCTCTTCTAAGTTTCATGCTTGCTTCTTTAATTATAACATTCAATCATTTCCCTTCAGCTTAGTCCCTTTATTCATCAGGGGTCGCCACAGCAGAAAGAACCGCCAACTTATCCAGCATATGTTTGACACAGCTGTCAGGATCAACAATTATTCCAAGACTCAAGAAGATTCATTTTCAGAGATTTGAATGCTCTTGCAGCAAGGGAGCAATTCAGAAGAAACACAAGAGGTTCCATTGTGGTTGCTCAAAGGGCAGTCCTTCGAGGCCAGTTTATGTACAAGCATACAAACAGATGATGATGCATTGTCTTTAATCATTAGTCTAAACAGTTTGTTGGTAGAATCCTATTGATTATAAAATCAAATCATTGTCAGCACAATATTCCTGCAACTGACTCATTACAAACATAACTGATTGAAACTACAGTTGAGCATGTGATTATATCAAGAAGCATATACATTTATAATATTAAGTTTGGATTTCCCTAAAAGTATATACATATAAAAATAATTTAAATAGAATATATGGAAATGAACAAAATTAATTTATCTAACAACAGCAGATACTATTCCAGCTGCAACCCAGTACTGGGAAACATCCATACACTCTCACATGCACACAAATACACTACGGCCAATTTTAGTTTATTTGAACTCGAACCAGCAACCTTCTTGCTGTGAGGCGAAAGTAACCACTAAGCCACTGTATCGCCACTAATTGTAACATAAGAACATAAATAAATATATGGTGTAAATATGTGAATTCAGAAAAAGAAAAATCTATATTTTGGATTTTTTCACTTCATCACATTATGAATTTTGATTCCCCGTTGCAGAATTAGGCTTCTTGATCTGATGCACTTATTCTCAGCCTTATAAAAAGAGTACAAATCTATGCTTATGTCCTCTAGGCGCAACATATTTGCTACAAATGTCTTTGTGTGTGCGCATGCATTTATGTGTCAACAGAAGGGTGAAAACAGAAAAAGCTGAAACGGGAAACACTGGGGCAAAATGACAGAATACAGTAGCGTGCGAATGGCTTTGAAGTGATGTTTTGAGAGCAGAAAGTCTCTCCCCCCCATTTCTTTTCACGTCTTCTCTTTCCTCTGATGCTGAGGGGACACGCTGACATTGAGTGTCAGCTTGTGTTTTGCACTTTAGCTGCTTTGACAGTCACACAGTTTATCATAAACATTGCAAACACGCATCTCTTTATATATTCAGCGCTGCCTGGGCCTGACTGGCAGACACATTATACCCATTTCGACAGTTATTTGAACAGATAAACAAAAACATTAAGATGAAAAAAATTGAAAATAGGTGTATTTATTATATATGTTTAAATGGTAGAAATGTCCACATTTCTTAGGGGCCACTCACATTGCATTTTTTGGAAGCACAAGTTTCTTATTTCAAAAAGGTGCATGGCTTGCACTCCTAAATAGGCAGTGACATGTTCACATTACCAGGCACACCTAGTTGAAAACATCTCAACTTTTCAGAATGCCGCAAGTGCACTGCAAGTCATGTGACTTAAACTAACCAATCAGCTTTTTATGGAAGTCATCCTTTTTATGGAATGCGCACATTCCAGTAATAACATTAGACTAATTACCTCAGATAAACGCAAAGCACTTTTAAATTTTCTCCATGAATAAAAGTTTTATCAAAGTTGCATCATATGTTTGTCATGCTCTGGGAGAATGCCTAGCTACGACAGACGGCATGGGAGAGCAAGGACAAAGTGTTGAAATGGAGGAAGGAAGTGAGGAGCCTCATGCTTTTCACATTTTTAATCACGATAAATTGAGACATTTATTTGTCTTAATATTTAATCAAAATTCCCCTCCCTCATAAACAATGTCTCCTTTTTAATTGGTGCTTGCTGGCATGAGGGCGGGATTGACCTGTCACTCACTTATCAATCCACCAATAGCAAACCTCAGACCACTCATACTGACTTTCATGGCTGATACCTACTACCGATACAAAAAAAAAAAAAAATTAAATCCTCTTACTACTCTCAACAATAAGGTCTACCTGATGGCCCAGGGCCATATTGGGCCAGTGCTGCCTTGTCACTAAAGTTTAATTTAGCTATGACTGTTTGTCAGTTGCATGCAAATAGGGTGCTTTTACACCTACACATTTGTTTCGGAACCTGTCTCGTTTGCCCAGTTAGCACAGTTCATTTGACAAATGTGAATCCTGCAATCGGACTTGGATCCGTACCAAATCAAACTGTGGTCATAAAGCAAAATGATCCAAAGAACTAATGAACCATAACAGTCTATTATGGTTATGTAATAGCCATATATATGGCTATCACTCAAAAAATTTTTTTTTGCTTGTTCAAATTACATGTTTAAAATTAGCTGAATCAACACAATTCTTGAGATTTCATTGGGAAAATGTCTTATTTTTTTGTTTAATCCACATAAATTTGTAAAAAGTGTTAAGTTAACTTAATCGATTTGTGTTGGGACAACATGATTGAATTTTTTACAGTGTATGTAGAGAGAATTATGGGTAGGGCGCGATGCCAAATGTGCATTTCCTGTCGAATACGAAAGTGAAAGCATGCTGAAATATTACCAAGAGCTGTTTATCCGTTAGGAAAATTAACAGAAATTACCATCTGATCATTTTTCCATATTTTAATTGTATAATATTATGTATTGGACCTAAATTCAAATGACCAGTTATTAGGATCAGGTGTCAAATGGCAAAAAAAAAAAAGATAAAAAGAAAAAGAAAAGAGTATTAAGAGCTGATTTAAATGAGGGCACTGAGGAGGCCTGTCGAAGGGGCAGCGACAAATTTGGTGATGATGTGTGTGGGTGTCAGAAAAGTTTGCTTAGGCGAATGAAGCGAAGGGGAGGTATCGGGAACTACAATTCCCATCAGCCTAGGCGTGGCCATCATCCTTTGCGGTATGTTGTTACTACAGATCCAGTAATGCGGAAATGGAGTGTGTTGCTACTAGCGGGGAAGAAAAAGAGCTTGAAATGATCGAACCTAAAGCGAGTTTTAAATCTGATGTGTGGAAGCATTTCGGTTTCTTTCTAATGCTAATTTGTATGTCATTGATATGTTCAGTGCTAAGGTAAATAAACACTTTTGGCACTTTTTTTGAGTCATTTCATTAGATTTGTTTTTCCTGTAAATTATTCAATAAATACCGTACCGTGCCATTCATACCGAGGTATTATCGTACCGTAAAAATTCTGATACCGTTACATCCCTAATTATAAGCAAAACCTATATTACAAAATTGTTACATCACAATTGTAATTATTTTAATTGTCAGTTGTATATACAGAAAAGTGTATGCATACAATTATGTTTGGCTTTTGACACATTATTTAAAATATATGGCTGAGAAATATTAACTTTTTTTTTGGTGGAGCCAGTGAAAATTTTGCCTGGGCAAAATTCTAACCATTGAATTACCATCTTACCATTGAACCCTGCTATTGTCTGTTTATAGACAGTTTCATCATTCTATAGCCATTTGTACAGATATTATTTATATTAAGATAGACAGACAGATAGATGGATAGATAGATTTTGCTTTAATTTCACAACTCTGTTTTCCTTTTTTTGTTTGTTAGCTATTCTAGTTAAAAAAAGAAAACAGGAATTGTAAATTAAATATTGAATAAATAATATATTAAATTGTAAACTATATTAACGTTACATTTATAGGCTACATTTATATAATATTTGTGCATTTGAATATATTTTTGTATTAACATACGCTAAATTTATTTATTATATATTATTCTAGAAATATATTTTAAGGTACTTGTAATCACTAAAGTATACTGTTCAAAGTTACCAGTGCTTGGCAAAAAAAAAAAAAAAAAACGGCGACTATAAATATACATAACACTCCAAACAAGGAAACCTGTTTGAAACCTGTTTGAAAACACTCATTATATTTGCAGTTCCAGTTGCTGCAACCAGAGGCTCAAAAGTGGCACTCTGTACTGAATAATAAAAAAAGCAAATATGACCTTCAAGAGACTTCAGAGATAAGCATTAGCGAACATTGATGTCTAGCGAATGTGTGCTAATTCTACTGTGAGCTCTGACACCATCAGCGCTGCAAGGCTGTTTATCACACACACACACACACACACACACACACACACACACACACACACACACACACACACACACACACACACACACACACTCACACAAGTTCATGTGCCTTTCTGTCTCCATAGCAAATGAGTCTCCAGGAGTATGAATTATACATGAGTCTCTTTCTCTCGCTTTATCTTCTGCTGCTTCTAGACAGAGAAAGAGCAGCAGAGGCCGACAGACACATAGAGGTGGCAGCTGTGTATGTGTGTGTGTTCTCATCATACTCTGGCGTGACAACTCACTGTTATTTCATGCCACCTGCTGCTGACTTCCTGTCCCCGCAGGAAGTGCCACTTCACCCTAATGAGCTTTCAGGCACCGGGCTACAAAAAGGAGAAAAGAGATGGGAAGAGCAGAGAAAGAAAGAGAGAGAACTTATAATAAGTGATATTTCAAAATTGATTTTTAATTAAAAGGTTTGATTATTAATTTCACCACCCTGATAATATTTGACGGATACTGGGAGGGAAATTGCTTGTATTACAAAGGACAAACATGTAAAACTAAGCTCAATGTAAATTTAAAAAGTAAACAGCGTTTTCATTGTATAATAATGATCTGTTTTATTTATCATTTTTGTTGTATAGTTTGCTCAGATCAGTGACCATAACATTTTTTACTAAATAAAACTGGCATTCTTATAAGTGTGCGTGTATTTATATTTAATATGAAAGAGCCCACATTATACATGAAATAGGGTCATATCTTGGTTGTAAGGGTCTCCAACAACAGTCTAATATGCATGCAAGGTCAAAAAACACTTTCATGGTCTCATAATCTGCATTTATTTTTACCTAATTATCCCAGCGACTCCCGTATGAATCGTCCAGTGATTCATTTGTTCCCAAACCCCTCCTTAGCGCGAAGCTAATCTGCGCTGATTGGACCAATGACAGCCTGTTGCGATTGGTCGACTGCCTTCAGTCAGAGAGTGAAATGCTAATCAGCAATATAAAAGTAATCACAGTTCATACACGCTCGATAGTGTAGGTGGATTTTAGCTGCTAGTGGGTCAATGTAAATACAATCGATGGACTTGAAAGTTCAGACGACTAACTATTTTATTGAGCAAAAACTCCAAAAACTGTCGAGGAGATATCCAAGCTTGTCTCAATCTGCTCTTTTCACAGACACAAACACACACACACACACACACACACACACACTGCCATCGTCCGCGCACACAAACACAAAAACACACACAGACCTCCGGGCGCGCGCACACGCAAACATGCACACATACCTCCGGACGACAGCGCACGCACACACACACTACCCTCGTCCACGGAGCTCTGTAAACAAAGCAGCACACGTCGCGTGACTTTGCACACGATAAGAGAATATATCCAGTTAACCTGATACAGTATACGCGGTTACAAGTAATAAATCACAACTAAATACATTTGCAAGCTAGAGTAAACGAGGCAACAACTTTAATCGCACGTACTTACACTTGAGAAATGGAGAAAGAAACCCATCCTGACGTCCATCAGTAAGTTACTCTTTACTGATCCTTCCTTTAACAAACGCCGATGATGTATTCTTTGAAGCATGTAGTTTGCAGAAGTTTCCAGTAGTTTCCAATTGCTTGGTTATTATGCTGAGGTTTCATCTTTGGGTAGAGACTCGATAATATCCATCTGCAGTGTGACTTCAATCGACCGGCATGTTTGTGTGCGTGTGTTTGTGGGTGTGTGTGTGTGTCTGCGTTACTGCGTCAGAGGGCGGGGCCTCAGGTTTGAAATCTCCCGGGTTTGCGCGTGCATGTGAATAACTTTGTTTCGTTCGTACGTCATGGCGAAACACCTAATGACTCAGTATCAAGGCGACTCGTTTGAAGCACTATGAGTCGACTCTTTTATAGATGAATCAACCGTTTTTAAACACTGTACTCTTACAGATTTAAGCCTTAGCTGGATACTTCACTTCACTTAGAGCTGTGTTACACACTACATGAAGGGGAATTTTCAAAAACCCATAATATGGGCTCTTTAAATTTAAAAAATACTCAATTGTTTGCATGCCAATAGGTTTCTATGGCCCAACCCTAACTCTATATATTTTTTTACTTCTACCCCTTGCGCTTGGCCCTTAAAACAGAATGTGGAGGGGAAGGGCTTCTAATTTTACCCCTAGGAAATGGGACACCACTACAACATCCACACATATCATCATATTTCATTGCGAGCCCTTACTTCATATGAGATCGATGATGGCGACTGCTGCAGTTATTCCAGTTGCATTATTTCTTGGTATTAATCTTCATGAAATCAGTAGGGCAACGATATCATGTTATGAAAATGATATAATGTGGCAGTAAGCTCTTAACTGTACTGTACATTTACAGCATGGCCATATTCATAGATGTAAACACACGGAAACAACATTAACATTATACCAGACACTGTAAAAGTGTTATAGACTTTTCTGACAGGGTATTCGAGTGTCATCGATGTGAAAATGTGTTGTGGGACTACTATAAAGAAGTTATTTTTGGGATTATACAGTAGATAGTGAAATTTATAAAAAAAAAATTTGAGCGTTTTTTTGTAAAGCATGATGGTAAAACATAAACTCCATTATGAATGTATTTAACATGCTTGTTTGTTGTAAAAATTCGTAATAATGACAAAAAAAAACTAATTTGTACTAATTTCTTTACTTTCATGTGCAGCCATGCTACAGTTGTAGATGGTGGATTCTGGGAAATTTTCGTACCTCCTTGGTTAGAGCTGCTCAATTAATCGAAAAAAGATCGCAATTTCGATTCGACCCCTAGACGATCTTCATCCAGCATTTCTACGATTCTGCCAATCATATTTTTAAATTGAGGAGAGAAGCAAAGGCAGCCGCACAAGTGTCCACATTGTTTTACATACGTTGTTCGGCAATGTGACCATCAATGGTGTTAAAAGAGTCACATACTGTATTTATAATTTATAATTCACCCAAAAATGTCATTACTGTCTTCATGTAATGATGTATTCGCGGCCACGAAATCACACGTGACGTGAGATGCTGACCGTGAGCTGTTATCACAGAGCGGGCGACTGCGTGCATGTGAATGAAGAATACTTTAGTAAACAACCTGCACAGGCTGTAAATAACAGGTAATACAGTTGTAAATAACATTTAGTTTGTGAAACAGAGTGATGGGAAGTATGAACAGCACTTGGCAGTGAAAATGAAACCGAAAGCACGCACATCATTTAAATAATCATATCGCATTTTAGAGTTTTGATTGCAATAAGCATTTTATATGTTTTTTCTTTTTTTAGCAAGTGTTGTGCATGACAATAAATGTTTGACAGTGTCAGTATAACTACTCTAGCCTATATAATGTCGGATATAATGCAAGAGAGAATGTGATCATGACAAATGTCTATTTTACCAGTAGATAAAAAATGGTCTAATAATAATGCTGTCAGCGACAGATTGCAAGTATATGTCCAAACATAATAATTCAACATCAGAATTATGAATAGTTGTATTCTGATGTCATCGCTTTACTATGCATTAATGACCAGGACCAATTTAATGGCTGTTCAAGTCCACCATTCCAAGTGTATACGAAATTTAGCATTTTAACCAACAGTAGAGCTTCACATAATATTATTAGCTTTTTTTATCATATGTTTGAGAAATAATAACAATAATAGCCTACTCATATTAACCTTTATTTTACATCTTCAGAATCGTGAGAAAATCGATCTTTAAGCAAATAAAAACAAAAAAACAACAAAAAAAAAACCCGCGATTCTCATTTTAGACAGAATCGTGCAGCTCTACTCTTGGTTTTGAGTGTGTTTCTGAAAAATCTGTTTCAAGGGCTAAGGGGTATAATTGGGATTGGGCCTATATGAGTGTATTTATATCAAAAACATTATATTCATATATTTATATCTAACATGTATGATTGTAAAATATTGTTTTTCAATTTACTGATTTTTTGAAATGTCATTAAAGCATTTAGTTTTTTTTAAGAAAATGTCAAGTGTCAGATTACCAAATAGTTTATTTGTTGAAATTGAAAATCAAAGTCATTATAACAAATATTACTTTCTTAGCTCCTCTGAATTTAAAATATTGTTATTGTGATGTCTCAAAAGTTAATGCAAAGGTCTGAAAATATGGCACCTTTTTGTTATTTTATAAAACAGCAAAAATGACACCGTATATATTTAATTATGATTAATTTCATCAATAGTTACAATAGTTTCATCATATATAATACAAAGATCAAACATAAGTAATACATATCAAAAGGTATACTTGTTGCCAGCTGTGTTTTTTCACTGACGATTACTTCCAGTATTTTTAACGAGCTACCACTCCCAGAACTCTTTGCATCCATCAACTCCGGCAACAGTTGACAATAATCCAGACATTCACTCACAGAAGCAGCTGTAGCTCGTTTTAACAGATGAAATGGACTATATATACATGTCACTTTCACATCCTCATTGCTGAGTCTTGTTTCTCCCATGAACATTATGAAGTGGTTTTTCTCAGCTTCTTTCTGCCATGTTTTTGATTCTTGCCTTGCTTGCAGTTCTGATTCTTTGCCGCCTAGCTTGACCTTTCGCCTGCATTGTGACTACAATTATTGGATTACCTTTATGCATCTGTTTTGCTCCTGTTTTTGATCCTATATGACCTGTCCTTTAATTAACTGCATGTGGATCTGCACGCCTGTTGTCAGCGTCCGCTTCATAACAATACTTTATATGTACAGTAATTCATTGTGTTACTTGGTATTTCTTAGTAAATGTTTATAAAATGTAACCACATTTTCGGAGTGAAGTGTTTCCACACCGGATATTTTCAATTTAAATGATCATAAAATACTGTGTTTCCCAATTTCTTTTATCTTTTTGAAGTTCTCTAATACAATGGTTAAACAAACCTAAAATTACAAAACAAACACACGTTTATTCTCACCCTCACTCATTCTGCCCTATTTTCGCTTTAAAGTGAAAAGAAAACAACAGCGGATTCATTTAACTCTCCCAGCAGACATCACAAGCTGACCCAGTTAACAGTGTGTGTGTGTGTGTCTGTGTGATACCTGGAGAGCTGTAGAAAAAGAAATATCTTGAGCTCCACTTCATCCAATTAACATAAATGAGCTTTATGCTGAATTCTGTTTTTATTTTTGGAATTTCCAGATATAATTTATTTATTTTTTTGCTGTATTTTGTGCAGTAGTATGCAGTTTATATATATAAAAAAAATATTCTGTGGGAAATTGTGGAGTGTCAGAGTTTGTGGGCTTTAATATTAATGTGTAAAATAGTTTTTATCTGCTTGTACAGTCACGTAACCCAGAAGAACCTTGAACTCAAAACTGATGATTCATATTTTTGTTATACACACAAAAAAAATCAATTTGTGTTTGGACAACATGAAACTAAGCTAACTTATTTGTTTTTTACAAATTTAAGTGGCTTGAACATAGAATGATTGAGTTGTCCAAAAAAAAAACTTTTTGAATCGTGTTTTTTTCAATAGTTGGAACGAACAGCAAACATTATTTTTTGAGTGTATCATGTACATCTCGACATGGGAAAGTGTTTCTTTTTTTATTTTCATTAAAGTTGTTCACAAAACTGATCCATCCACAGATTTTGTAATTAAGTCAAATGTTTACAAATACAAGCCCAGTTGTTTAGAGGTCATTTCTGGTTAATGATGTCAAATTTTACCCCTATTTTAGAATAAATGTGTGAACAATCTTTTCTGGAAAAATTCTGTAACATCCTTGCCTATGTGAACAGCACTTTTTTAAATTTATCGGTAAAGTCGTTCCAGAGATTTTCCAGATATTTACCGGTATCATTGTGTGAAAGGGGCTAATGTCTTTGCTTGCTGGCATGAGGGCGGGTCAATCTGTCACTTACTTCAAATCCACCAATAGCAAACCAGCAACATACAATCAGTTCTCTAGGAACTAAATCAAGACGAAACTTTTTTTTTATAAGAGGTTTCAATATAGGGAAAAATACTATTGCAACCTAAAGGATGCATGACTACTTTAAGGCTTTAACACAATTCGCACTTTTAAAAATACTTCATTATACATTTGCATAACAAGTTTCATTAATTCATTATTTTTCTTCGGCTTAGTCTCTATTTCAGAGCTCACCACAGTGGAATGAACTGCCAACTTACCCAGCATATGTTTTACACAGTGCATGCTCTTCCAGGTGCATCCTAATGGGAAACACCCACTCAATTATACACACTCATACACAACAGCCAATTTAGTTTTATTCAATTCAATCATAGCGCATGTCTTTGGACTGTGGTGGAAACCGGAGCACCCAGAGGAAATTCACGCCAACAAAGGAGAACATGCAAACTCCACACAGAAATCCCAACTGACCCAGCAGGGACTCAAATCAGCGATCGTCTTGTTGTGAGATGACTATGCTAACCACTGAGCCACCATGCCCCCATAACTAATATGTCACCATACATTTTTATTTAATAAGGAATCAGCATTCATATGGTGTTACTCGTGGTCACTTTAGTTCCAGCCAATCACAGATTGTTCCAGTATTTTAACATGCATTGCCGACTGGCCCCCGGGTGTTGTGGGTTGTCAGGCTGGAGGGTTTTCTGGCTCAGAGCAGCTCCAGAAGAGCTGGACTGAGACCAGTCAACAGAACGATGGACACAAATAATAAAAAATACTGAAAGTGAGAGCTTGTAGCATTTTCATGCAGTATGAGACTGGGTGTTTCTTCAAACATGGTCAGTTTTATCCCCAGGGATTTATGAAATAAGTCCTTTTAAAAAACACATTTCACCACATCTCATATTATGGCGGAAGTGACATTTTTACATTTATATTTTAAGGTTTTACACCTTTAATGTGACAGGGCAGTAGAGGAAAGCATTTGGGTGCAGAGACAGAGGAGCACAGGAATGGAAAAAGACCTCGATCTGGGATTCAAACTCAGGTTGCCACAAGCACTGTAGTGATATATGTCAACACATTAACCGGAAAATTACTTTTTTTAAAATCTTTTTTTTACATCTGTGGAATAATAAAATTGCAGACGTACCATTAAAAAATGGTAAAAAAGAAAAATGATGCAGAGTTTTACTTTAAATTCATGTCTATTTGTTCGGAAAGCAGATGTTTTTGTTTGTTTTTGCTGGAGCTACAGAAGCTGGAACTGTAAAGGTTCATTCTACTTACATTTACATTTAGTCATTTAGCAGACGCTTTTATCCAAAGCGACTTACAAATAAGGACAAGGAAGCAATTTACACAACTATAAGAGCAACAATGAATAAGTGCTGTAGGCAAGTTTCAGGTCTGTAAAGTCTAAGAAGGGAAGTATTACTAGTAATAGTATTTATTATTTTTTTTTGGTACAGTTAGTGTGATATTCAGAGAGACAATTGCAGATTACGAAGTGAAGTGGAGACTAAATAGTTGAGTTTTTAGTCGTTTCTTGAAAGTAGCGAGTGACTCTGCTGTTCTGATGCAGTTAGGGAGTTCATTCCACCAACTGGGCAGATTGAGCGTGAGCTTTCACGAAAGTGATTTCTTCCCTCTTTGGGATGGAACCACGAGGCGACGTTCATTCACAGAACGCAAGTTTCTGGAGGGCACATAGATCTGCAGAAGTGAGAGCAGATAAGAAGGAGCAAGGCCAGATGTCACTTTGTAGGCAAACATCAGAGCTTTGAATTTGATGCGAGGAACAACTGGCAGCCAGTGCAAACGGACTAGCAGCGGAGTGACATGTGCTCGTTTAGGTTCATTGAAGACCACTCGTGCTGCTGCATTCTGGAGCAGTTGAAGAGGCTTGATAGAGTTAGCTGGAAGCCCAGCTAGTAGAGAGTTGCAGTAATCCAGTTTGGAGAGAACAAGAGCTTGAACAAGGGGCTGCATGTTCAGATAAGAAGGGTCGGATCTTTCTGATGTTAGACTACTTCTAGAAAGGGTGCCAATCATTCACATTCATAATTACAGCATTTACTGCATACATAATAAATAATATGTAATCTGTTTTTATAGCTAAAATCTAAATTTAGTTTATCAATTTTATTTTATTCAATTTTAAGATGTATTGTAAATGAGTGTGTATGGATCTTTCCCAGTGATGGGTTGCAGCTGGAAGAGAATCCGCTGTGTAAAACATATGCTTGGATAAGTTGCTGGTTCATTCTGCTGTGGTGACCCGAGATTAATAAAGCCAAAAAAGAAAATGAATGAATTAATGAATATGTATTGTAATTTGTTTTCCAAAACATTGATACGATTATTTTTACATTTCCAATATTCCAATGTAGACGCTGCACTTAAGCTAGCACTGGATACCTGAAGTACTTTTTTATACATCAGTTTGTAAGGCTGGCCTCCATAACTTCCATCTATATTTATTATTCTTTCCCATTGTATGACATAGTATTACTTTCTAAATGGTCATTATCTTTAAATATTCATAACATCAAGCCGAGCTTCTCTGCAATGTCGTCTGTAGCTTTAAATAGCTCTTTATATTTCAGTGTATTCTGACTGGCTGTCAGTGTTTTATAATTTATTAGCTTACAAAAACAATAATTGAATAACTGAAAGTAATCCCAACAATATTGTTGTTTTCTAAATTGTTATATGTCCAGTCTGAATTCTGCTGCTGTTTCCCATTTAGAGTGACTTTTTGATTTTTAGAACTAGATTTTTAGTCTGTCTGCCTGTCTGAGTTAGAAGATACTGAAGACACTATAAGGCAGGTGTCTCCATCGTCATCAAAGGGATGAAATTTTAGACCTTCCTAGGCTACTGTGTATGTTTGTGTATATTGTCTAGTCCTATAATGTGACAAAGCCGCTGACAATATGCGAAATTATGAAATCGCTTTGAATGCGTGTGTCACGGCCACATGTGCTCTATGTACATTATAAAGACAGCTGCAGGAAGCACATTTGTTATTATTCTCTGCAAGTCGTCTGTCCTTATGTTTCATAAGTTTAGATGATATTACAGATTTAAAAAAATATATTTTATAATTAATTAAAACTCTTAAAAAACGGGATTGAGCCGAAGGGAAGGAAAAGTGATAAACTCTTATTAGTGATATTTATTTTATTTTTTCACGGTGGAATGGTAAAGTATATTAGGCTGCTCAATTTGACTGGACTTCGTTTTACAGTTCAAATTGTTGATTGACTACTAGTTTATTTATCATGTTGGAATAAAGAGTCACTAAATTACAGAGAAAATTGTGTTCTGTAGACACAGGAGATTTACCTGAGTTTGCGGCATCACACATGCAGAAAATGCTGCTTTGCAAAGCCACGTTCGCAGAGCCCTGACAGTGTGGTTGAGTCGAACATTGAGTTGGTTTTCATGGGCAACAATACTACAACAATAATGATTTTAAAGTGATTAAGACCATACTCAGATTAAGAGTCTACCATGGAACCAGCGATTTTTGATTACCTTAATCCGACTAAAGCCATAACAGAACTAAACAGAAATAGAATTAAGACATGTGGAGTATGCAGATATTAGTGGCATTATTGAAGTAAACACCGCTATCAAACTATTATCGTCATGTTGGACTTTTCGCGAAATGCGGAATTTTTTTTCTTTCCATTCGATGTGCAGTATCAATTAAAACAACACTCTTCCACCAGTCCTTCATAGTCGCGTCAGACACCCCAGTTTGTCTCGGGAACATGAATGAAATGTTCATGAGTGAAAGTTAAACTGCTGAACTGCAGTTAAAGTCGAGCAATTTAAGATGAAGTACCCAAAATAACATGAGACTGTGGAGGAAACATAAATAGCCTGGTGACGCAACATTCAAAAAACACTTCACATAATTATAATATTGTCTTATTCAGATTAAGGCAAATAACTATTACTGATGTCTATGTAAACGTAGTCGGTATGTCTTTGAAGTTAGTGAAAGATCCAGATCCTGCTGATTTGATTAAGAAGGGCACTTTTTTTTGTCAGACAGCTCACCGGTTTGACTTTCATTCATTCGCCGTCATTAGTTTTAAAAAGCACCCGGTCCATTTTATTTGTATACAGTATTTTACTGGAACACATTAACTCTAAAAGAGCCTGATAGTTACCTGTGGAGTTGATGTTAATCATATTATTCCCTCTAGTGAACGCATAAAAATAATTATTTACTTGAGTGCACGCTTCAATGTCTCACGCCCCTCTTAATGGGTGCTGGGGGCGCGACCAACAGTTTGAAAACCCCTGGATTAAGGGACTAAGCCGAAAAGAAAATGAATGAATGAATGAATTAATATTATATATAATGGGTCATCAAATGGCAATAATAAATGTTTACAAAGCGATATAATATAAAGTGTCTGACTTTTTCTCGTGTATTTATGTTTTTCACTTTTTTCTCTTTTAAAACTAAAAACAAATAATAGGAGAACATTCAGTTCATGTTTTATTTCTATAATATAAACTGTAATAGGAGGTTTCATAGTCTCTATAAATTCATTTTTCATACTTTTCTACAAACCATTACCTGCTTTCTAAGCAGGGTTTTTTTTTCAACATTGTAATTATGAACTAAATTGCAAAATCCACTTAAACCTATCATCCAGCTCTAGATGGAATTTATATTACAACTTCTGATGCATTACTGATTATAATATGACCATGTTCAGTAAGTCGAATTCTGCTTTAATTATACACACCATTAAATGCACCTAATCCCACCTTAGATGTAATACACAGTGTAATTTATTATGTTGCACCATTGTTTAGATCCTTTTGTATCTATAAATAAACACCCTAATGATTAATAAGGAAGAAACATGTCTACAGAAGGGGTGGAGAGGGAACACCTTCATAGCACTGAGTGTGAGAGCAATTATACAGACCTTTCCCACACACACACACAGTCTGTCTCACACTGTGCAGTGAGAGAGAGAGAGAGAGAGAGAGAGAGAGCAGAACTAAATGCCTGCTCTGCTGTGCCCTGCAGTCTTTAATTGGCTTCTCCAACCTGTCAGAAGAGGAAAAGAGAATAGAGAGAATAAAAGAGAACAAGAGAACCACATGCCACCTTACAGAGGAGGGGAAAAAAACCTGGGCGAAAGAGACTAAGACAAATTGCAGGCGGTTTGTATAAGTGCATTCAGCGTACGTGTTCGTCCCCTTTTTAAATAGCCACTATAGAAGATTACAGTAGATCCTCAGAGGACAAAGGAAATAATATTTCACTCTAAAGGTGAATGCACAAACAAAGCATACAGGAATGGATATGATGAACAATGAGTAATTGGAGTCTTATTGCTTCCTCTATTTTTGCTTTCCAAGCAAAAGTTTGGGAGGTGTAGGGTCGTGCATTAACATAATAACACATGTTGAGGCTGAACAGCATCTTATCAGGTCTCTAGCTGTTGTATAATCATAATTGAATGCCTAAAAGCATTGAAACATCTCTTGTTCAAGCTAATTTTTGAGTTTTTGACTTTTTTAGGTTCAAAGGTGATCTCTGAGTGTCGATTTTTTTTTTTTCATTGTCCTTCGGCACATATGTGTAATGAGTGGGGTTGCAACAGAGGTGAAGATCCAGTTGCAGTTTAATAGGAAAATTGTCAGGCAGGCAAAGGTCAAAACAGGGACAGAGAGGAGCATGCAGATTATCCAAAAGTGAAGTCAGAGTACAGGCGAATGGTCAGGACAGGCAGCAAAACGACATAAAACAATAAACAAAGCATAGGTCAAAAACACTGCAAAGGAAGACAAGGTAACACTTTGAAATGCTTACTTACAGTTTACAAGACTCTGCAAAGATGTGTATGTGTGTGTGTTGTGGTTATAATCTGGGTATTCACTTCTCACAAGTTTCAGCTGTCTGTTGGCAATCAAGAGGGATCTGGACCAGGTGTGTGAGTGCATGTAATGTTGGAATATGTGGTTCATTTCAGTTGCAGAATTGTAGTTTGGGTGACTGTGCATGTTTTCCAGCGATCTGCAAGGTCTAGACCGCTGGTGAATATGAGATGTAAACATGCAGGTTTGTCTTGAAGGAAAGGCCTTAAAACAGTCTGGAACATTGTCTGTACTTCAAGGAAACAAAAATGATAAAATGTTGCTAAATGGAAACAAAAATGATAAAATGTTGTAAAATGATAAAATGGATCAACTGACCCTCCTTCCTCCTTCTCTAAACCCAAACGATAGTGTTTTCTAAAGCACCGATTGACCAGCGTCCACCCACTTGCCTAAACCCAACCGACAGTGTTTTCAAAAGCAATCCAGAAAAATAAAAGCCCCCACGGCAGTCTGATTTTTACCACGTTTTCAGATATTACCACATTTTCACCCTGTAATTGACTTGTTTGTTTTATTTTTTGGCTTTTGTTTTAGCCTTACCTGCTTTCGTGAATCGTTCTTCACAGGACTTGAACCCCATTGTCACAGTCAACTCTGCTCTGCGTCTCAAATCCTCTGACGTACACGGCAAGCCACTGGACAAACTGGTAACAGCGGGAGAGTCGCCATACGGAGGTAAGCGGTCAGCTGGTAAGCGAGAAAAGCAATGGTGTCAAACCACCCTGTAGAATTCGTTTTTAGGATGAAATGCAGCCACACGTAGCTCTGGCTTCAAAATTTGCGATCTTCAGAAATGTACATAGGGCTAGGTTTTCAGAATGAGCCTATGTTGTTTTGTTCAGTTTAATATTTAAAATATGCACTACCAATGAATCTATAATGCAGAAGTGCAACTTGTTGTACATTTAGTTGCATTGCAAAGCAGTGCAAAAACATATCATGCAAGCAAACCCCCCCCCCCCCCCCCTACGCAAAAATAATCTTAAAAATATTTGAGAATCTTAATGTTGCTTCATGGCAAAATTGACTTTCCTGTTGAAAACAAATGGAATTGTCTAAACTGCAAGTCAAGCAGACAGCACAAAACAACAGAAACATTCTTAAAATTATAAACAAGTCATCCACAAAGCCTCGAGCCTGCCACGTAACCAACCGGGGAAGAGTTGTGCACTTACATTATAACTGAAGTGTTTTGAGTGTAGATCTGAGTTGGGTAAATTAGCAGCAGAAAGGGACAGAAAAGAGAGAGACAAACAAGTTGTAATGAGTCTAAAAATAAACCGAGCAAAAACTGAGCGAACACTTGCTGCTGCTGCAGCGGCTGCAAAACGTCTCTCGTCAACATCTCCCATGAGCTGCATCATGACACAAAGAGAACAACGCTAAATAAAACGCTCTCATTCTCTCCTCCATCATTTCCCATTTCTCCTTGTCCCTCCAGTATTGATTGTAACGTGTCCGTGTGTTTTGTGAGGTCTTTTTTTTTTTTCATTCTTACTGTAAATATACTTTGACTCAAGCTACTAATTTGCTCCCTGGAGATGTTTGTGTAACCCTCCCTTCCTGCTGCTGTCGCTAGTCGGTGTTGGAGGTCCCCCCCCACATCTTTCTTTTCCACTGGTTTGTAAGAAGAGTGTGTAGTAAATTTACCAGCAAAACTCTGCATGAGATCTTAATGACTACAGAACACACTGAGAGACCGAGCCGCTCTTTGACATTCACATCCCGGTGGCTAAAAGATTCTGTAGTGGCATTAAGAAACAAATACTGTGGAGGTGTAGTTCATCTCTGCTATATTGCTTGTAAATAACTGCAGAACGGTGCACTGAACGCTAAGGCAAGATAGTTTGGGAGCTCGGAGGAGCAGTAAAGACCATATTTAATGTGTTTTTAATGTTTTCTGAATATGTAAACACAGCAAAGCTTGTTTTCACTTTTATTCAGTGAGTTTTTTTTTGCTTTTATTCAGCAAAGATGTATTAAATTTATAGGAAACTGTAAAAAAATATCTGTAAATTGACAGCTATCGGTATTTTTGTATTCATGTTTTTTTCACTTTTATTATTTTGAATTGCAATATGGATCCTTAATCTTTCCTCCAAAAGCTTTTAATTTTAAAAAGTTAGAAAATGTGACTTTTGTTGACATTTTTAATACTTTAAAGGGATATATTGTCTGGTTGGTGTTGTAAATTACAGTACAAAAACCTGGTAGGAAGCTGCCAGTACATTTTCTACTATTTTACAAACATATTCCTCTATATATTATTTTTTAAACAATATCTTGTCTCAAACTAATAAAATGTCAATGGTTACATGACAATGAGTTCATTGTACTCAAATGGCCTCCACAGTCGCCAGAACTCAATCAGATAGAGCACCTTTGGGATAGGGAGATTCGCATCATGGATGTGCAACCAACAGATCTGCTGCAACTGCGTGATGCTATCATGGACCAAAATCTGAGGAATTTTCCAGTACCTTATTGAAACTATGCCACTAAGGATTAAGGAAAGTCTGAAGGCAAAAGGGGGTCCAACTTGATACTAGTAAGGTGTACTAATAATGTGTTATGCTTCAATACAGTTTCACCAAATGATAGAATAGCACTACTTGGAAATAATTTATAGTCACCCTTTATTTTAAAGCTCACTTCCCACCATTGGCCAATCTTTAACAATGACTTTTGCTTCAATAAACTCCTAATTTGTTCCTTATTAATTGATGTTAAGGTAACGTAGGTTTTGGGTTTTGTAAATGTTAAAATAACGCTGCAAAGTTTACAATGGATAAATATTTCAATACAATTATTCTTTATAAACTTCTAATTGGTAAAATATCTTGTGCCTGTCTTAGGCCTTAGAAACATGCAAATAATACAATTATACTCAATTATTGTTAAACTATTATTAAATAAATAAACTATTATTGTATAAACTATTGTTAAACTCTGCAATAATTCCAGAATTCTGTTCTGCTCAAATGTAATCCCAACTCGACCTTCTGTATCTAAGCGATGTGACTATTGTGGAGGCACACGTTGTGATTTTCATGCTGAAACAATACACTGCCAGCCCTATTTTGCATATTTAAAATTCATTAAATCTTCCTATAAATTATTTAGATTTCAAATACATATTTTTGAATTATTTAAAAAAATTCTGAAAAAGTGTATGACCAAAAATATTAGCAGACCAGCAGGTTTAAACATTGCTGAACAAAAAATAAATAAATCAATAAAAATAAAAACAATATTAATACAGGCGTCACGGTGGTGCAGTAGGTAGCACGATTGCCCTACAGCAAGAAGGTTGCTGGTTCGAGTTACGGCTGCGTTAGTTTGTATTTATGTGTGGAGTTTGCATGTTTCCCTGTGGTGGCGTGGGTTTACTCCGTGTGCTTCGGTTTTCCCCACAGTCTAAAGACATAGGTGAATTGAATAAGCTAAATAGGCCGTAGTGTACAGTATGTGTGTGAGAGTGTGTATGGGTGTTTCCCAGTGTTAGATTGTGGCTTGAAGGGCATCCGCTGTGTAAAACATATGCTGGATAAGTTGGCGGTTCATTCCACTGTGGCTACCCCTGATTAATAAAGGACTTAGCCAACAAGAAAATGAATGAATAAATGAATATTCATATAGATTCATTCACCCATTCAGTTTCCTTTGTCACCACAGCAGAATGAACCACCAACTATTCCACCATACTGTATGTTTTACACAGCTGTTGCCCTTACAGCCGCAACTCAGTACTGGGAAACACCCAAACACTCTCTCATGCACACACACTCATACACTATGCAAACTCCACACAGAAATGTCAACTGGCACAGCCGGGACTCAAACCAGCAACCTTCTTGCTGTAAGGCAACAGTGTTAACCGCCATGCTGCCTTATAGAATATTTGGATTTCAAATACATGCTTTTTGAATTATTATCAGACCAGTTGTTTTAAACATACTCAAAAAGACCTAAACAAAAATAAAACAAGATTAATAGATGTTTTTTAGCTTATGTTTTCTAGCAATCATCATATAAAAATTATTATGTGATCATTTGCATTCAAATATTATTGAAAATGATGAATGTTTCCTTGGCAACTGACTGAAATAAATTAAACTAAAGCTATCTAATTAGATATCATTGTAAAAATATATACTAATACAATTCCAGAAGCACTTGAAAACTGAAAGTAAAAACTTTCAATCTAAAACTGTTCAATAAAGTTATTTTACAAGGTAACAAATACAAATAAAGATAATAATATAAATGGCTAAACTAAAATATTAAATCCTGTCATAATAATTAAGCATTTAAATGTTCATGGTGACTTGTATTGACCAACCATACACAGTTCATGATCTGGCATTAACTTTAATGCTCACACACACACAAATATGCAGACACACGCACACCACCTGTGTTTCTATGTTTTGTCATGTATGACTCACCACTTACATCATCACAGTGGGACGTCTGGGCTAACTTTGTTGATGCCAACCATCACATATCAGATGCGCTCAAAAAAAAAAAAAAAAAAGTCACGACATGCTCACAGACACACATTCAGAAACACACTTGCTGGCTGTGAAGCGTATGTGTGTGTGGTGCCTGAGCATGTGTGTGCGTAAAAGGAGCTCCAGGCTGCAGGCCAGACACTAAATGAAGGGCAAAATGATAGTGGAAGTAGTGACCTCGATCTGCTCCACGGGTCAGATCCACACAGGCTGTAATAAAGAGAGGTCAGAGGTCATGAATGCATGAAAGAGTACAGTAATATTGAGAGATCAGATGATGATCTGTGTAGTCTATTGAGAGCAACAGAAAGAAAACAAAAAGTAGAAAGATGAAGAGAGGAGGGGAGATCTGGCACTGCCGGACAAAATAGATGGACTCGTGTGTGTGTGTGTGTGTGTGTGTGTGTGTGTGTGTGTGTGTGTGTGTGTGTGTGTGTGGCATTCGTGTGTCCAAGTTTTTTTTCATTCAACAACATGAGAACAAGATGTAGACGACAAAAAGAAAAGTAGGCAAAATAATGTAGATAAGGACGGTTGTTTCCACCTTGGTGTAAAAAAAGGTTATCGCAACTTTTTATTTCACAATTCATTTTTGTGAGTTTGTGTCTTGCCATTCATTCATTCATTCATTTTCTTGTCGGCTTACTCCCTTTATTGATCCAGGGTCGCCACAGCGGAATGAACCGCCAACTTATCCAGCAAGTTTTTACGCAGCAGATGCCCTTCCAGCCGCAACCCATCTCTGGGAAACATCCACACACACATTCACACACACAGTCATACACTACAGACAATTTAGCCTACTCAATTCACCTGTACCACATGTCTTTAGACTGTGGGGGAAACCGGAGCACCCGGAGGAAACCCAGCGACCTTCTTGCTGTGAGGCGACAGCACTACCTACTGCGCCACTGCCTCGCCCCTGTGTCTTGCCAGTCTCAGAAAAAAAGTCTGTTTTTGCTTCTCAGAACTGCAACTGAAACTTTTTGTGTCAAATGAATTTCAATAGGCGAATTACTGGTTTGTAAACATTCAGGATTCTCATCGAGGTTGCAGAAAAAAACCGGGAGCGGGAGCATTTACAGCGAGGGAATGACATCCGATACGGTACAGAGTTTGTTGTTGTATTAGAGAAAAGTTATATGGATTACATATTATTTATATTATTTTATAATACTTTCATTGTATTATAACAGTTTGTCACCCAGTGATAAGCACAGTAAAGGCCTGTGCACACCGGGATGCTTTTTTTCTCGCGTTTTCTGTCAATGTTTACTGCCTCGTGACTAAATAAAGGGCGTCAAAACCTTCTCCACTAATCAGATTGCCATTTTTGTTCACCTGCATGGAGCTGCTGAATTTGCAGTAAACAGCATTTGAAGGCACTTAAGAGCAAAACTGTCAATGCGTTTAAGATGGCCAGAGGCAATATGAACGTGGAGCTGCTTATTGCACTGGTGAACAATAATCGTTTAAATATTGCCAGAGCTGCTACTTGAACCATCCATGTAGAGATCTGTGCGGGACTACATTTTGAATCCTGCTCCTGCCAGGTTTGAACCCGAACCCGACCGCTCCCACTTATATTCAGCATTTGTTGTCCCACTGCCCGACCCGCCCCGTTCTCTACCTGCCGCGCCCGATCCCGCTATAGAACAGGGGGGAGAACAAAACTGAAAACCACCCAGCTATACAGAGTCCAGACAGCCTATAACAAGCTGTCTGGATAAACACACACACACACACACACACAGACAAAGCTCTCTCTCTCTTTCGTACACAAACACACACACACACACACACACACGCACACACACAGCAACAAACAAGCTAAACACAGCATCACTCTGTCTCTTCACACACATACATATGCGTGCTCGGGAGCGATATTGCTAGACGGCCCGCTCCCATCCAAAATTACCGAGCGCTCCCGCGCTTTATTCAGAAATGCAGACCTCTACATCCATGCTTGTTCAAAGGCCCATTAACTTTAACAACAAGCATGTCAGCTTTCTCTCTTCTTCTTCTGTTTTACAGGTGTCAGAAGCTTAAGTTGTGTAGCGCCATCTAACATCAAGGAGTGATTTTGCATACTCTTCTGCTCGACGCCAGTGTAAATCGATTGGGTTTAAATCTGGAAAAATGTCTTTAAAACCGCTGACGATAAATGCAAACGAAAAGCGTCTCGGTGTGTACGAGCCTTTATTAGGCAAAATTAACGTTAAAGTGAGTGGCCGTCGTCTGACAAGTCCATTTGCAATAGCACCCTCTCAATGAATAAGACAAAATGGCCAAGCATCCAGCCTGAACTTTTCATTACTAATTTGCATTTGTATTATACTGAATGCGTCTTTACTAAATCTGACTAGTTTTATTTATTTTTTTAATAAAGGCTTGTGTTGCTGCAGGCTGTTAGTATACCTGGCCCCTGGTCTTTCTAGGGAATGGTGCTTTAATGCATGTTAATTCAAAGCCCAAGTTTTGGACTGTAATTTATCTTCACTGATGTCACTGAGGCTGTGCAGGTTTTAGGATACTGCAAACCAACAGCCAGAAAGCAGCATGAGTGGGCAGCCTGCAAAACAACAGCCGGACACTTCTGGCATCAACACACATTCACTTGCAGGGCCCTGTGAAGTCATTCAGAGATTCTGGATGCCAACCTGAACGTCAAGTGAACTGAGGACAAGTTTCTTAATGATACTGCAGCAGCTGATTATTTATATGATTCTATAATTCACCAGAATGAAAAAAAGTTATGATTATTATTTAAAGGGGAAATATGCCATTTTTAAAATCTTTTTTTAAGATGTAAAATAAGTCTGATGTCCCTAGAGTGTGTATGCAAAGTTTCAGCTCAAAATACCACTTAAGTGTTTTTTATAACTCTTTGAAACTGCCCTTTTGAGGTTTTAGTCCAATGCCATTTTGGTGACTGCCACTTTAAAAATGTGATGGCGGACGGCTGCTTCTAACTCAGGGCTGTCTATAGCTCTTTCCATCCAAAGATGCTAATTAAATTTATGTTAAAAACAAAGAAATGTAAGAAATATCGCATGAAAGACGCTTGAATAAAGAAGCGTTTTCATTCAAAGAGTCTAAGAGAACAAAATCATCACTTCATGATTAACTGGTGCCAAAGGTCAACAGTAAAAGTGGAATTTTCTGCAGTAGGAGAAGCTGCTTAGGATGGTAATGGTCAAACACAGGAGCAAATGAATACATACTGGTATTCCAAAAAGCGAAGTCAGGTAACAGGCAAATGGTCAATGCAGGTGGCAAAGAATCAATGACTAGAAAACAAGGCGAGTCAAACAAGGAAAGACTGGACAGGATTGCGTTTCGTGATGTTACAGGGTATACACCAACAAGACAACAAAACAAGCCAAGTCAACAAAGTGAGCAGTCCATATACTCTGAATAATCAGTCTTTAAACAGCTCCCAGCTGTGTGTGTTTGTGTGTAATCAAAGGCAAACCAGAAACAGGTGTGAGTGAGGTGCATGCAAGGAATTGTAGTGCATATGGTGACAGGATTGTAGTTCCAGTGAAAGTGAATGTTTATCAGCGATCGAAGCCAGGATTGCTGGTGATCGTGACATTAGCGGTTCATTCAGCTGTGGTAAAATCAGAAACTAAGCCAAAGAAAAATGAATGAATGAAAGTATTGGAATGACTCAAAATTACTGCTGGCAGACAGTAATGATTCTTTTCCTCTAAAAGGAGTAACATTTGATGTTTAATAAATTACTTTTTTTTTTTTTTTTTAAATAAAAGGGCTCAACACTGATCACCATTAAGATGCATCCGACAATCCCTTTATAAGTCTTGCAGCAAGATTCATTAAAGCAGACATTTTGACTGGAAGCGTCTGTCTTTCTGCAGCAATGCGTCTAAATCAGACATGACATTAAAGAGCAGTGCATTCACAACAGTTGAGGAACGAACACACGTGTGATTACAGCTTTCTATTGTTCTAGGCACCAGGTAAGAAAAACATCAAACAGCTCCTGATAGCACATTTATCACACACAGACGCAATTAAATCACACAGCTGTCCAGAGCTGATAATAAGTGTTGAAATAGCTTTACGCTGTTGTCATTTACACACTCCTGCGGTGTGACCTCGTGTTAAACAGTAATTGGATCGGATCTTTCTGTCTCTCTGAGGAAGCGCCGGGTTCTGTGGAGACAAAAGAAAGTCACATTTCTGACTGCTAATACTGCTTTTATGTGGTAATTTTGACAAATGACATCTCCATTAATGGTTTCAACTAGACCTGGGTAAGAATTAGGGACGTCAATCTGTTAATAATTTAATTAGTTACGTAACAGGCAGCTAATTGCATAAATCGACAGCCTGGTTGCTATCCTTGTGTTTTTATGCATATTTTGAGATTTAGCAGGAAAATGCTGCAAAGAGCAAGACAATGTCAAATAAACTGGAAAAATAATGGAATTTTTTTTTTTTCTTCACAAATGCAGCTGAATAAATTTGACAAACTTTTTAAAAATAATAATAATATTTTTATATATATTTTAATAATAATAATATTTTAGAAACATTAAGTTAATTGTGTGAATCAGCTGTCTGGTTTTATGACATATTTATGATTTTACGAAATATGGAATGTAATGTAAAAAAATTACAATTTTATCTTAAAATATATTTGCCATATATATATATATATACACACACACACACACACACACACACACACACACACACACACATATATATATATGTGTGTGTGTATATATATATATATATATATATATATATATATATATGTATGTATATATATATATATATATATATATGTATTAGGATTAGGCGATGTTGACCAATTTGGCATCATACGATGTCTAATATGAAACATTGCGATAGACGATGGCATCGTCCTCATAGGCGATTGTGAATAAATTATGAATAATTATTACATTATTATAATTATTTGTAGCCTACCGTTTCAACTACCTGACCTGCATGGTCTTTGTTTTACCCATAAACTAATCATACAGTAAATGAATAAAGACAAGTTACACACATAATTACCACCTGTCAATCACTTTTTCTGCGGGACTCGTGAATAGGCAGAGGGATCTGTGTCGTTATAATGGCGTAAGTAAAAAAGATGCACAACCAACAGAAACCAGCCAACAGTATCTGAGGTGTTCGCTAAAATTACTAAGTACAAGTGTGCAAGTGAAAGACTGAACCAGTCTACTGACTTGCTGACTGCCTGGACCCGCTGTTTAAAGAGCATGACAGAGTGTGTGCGTCTGTGTGTGTGCCTCTGTGTGAATGTGTGTGTGCGCGGTAGTTTGGAGGGCTGCTCAGAAATGCTAAACGGCAGTGTGGATGTGGATCGTTCTAAAATGCCATTGAAAAACTAAGACCTATTTGTGTAAAAGGGGCCTGAGTGTGTATTTTTCACGAGCTGATTTGCTACGGGTGCGAGGCGGAGGATCACGATGCCGGCTTAGCATCGTGGTGTCATAGTTGACAGTTCATTTTGCTGTGGAAACCTCTGATAAATAAGGGTCTAAGCTTAAGGAAAATGAATAAATGAATGAAATAAAGTAGTAATGTATCACATAACTTGAATTAGGCCTGCCAAAAAGCACCACCACCACACACACACACATTTCACTTAAGCAGATGTTTGTCCAGAAGACGAGAGGTGTGTGAGTGTGTTTTCTCCAGTGACCAGAGTCCAGAGTGTATTAGAGTAGGAACAAAAAAAAAAAAGAGCTGGATTTGAATTCAGCCTTGCAAAGAATTAAAACCCCTACAGGCCCACGCTACAAATCTGCTGCCAATGCCAAAGCTGTCCAACACAACACGACCTGGTGACAATATTTCTGCTGCATACTAAATAGACGCTGCAGGACTCTGGGTTTCTAGAGACCAGTTTATGCTGCTGGGGTCGAATCACTTGCACATTTCCATAGAAGAAACCTTTAGTTCTGGGTTACAGCATTCAGCATTGTCAGTGGATAGAGTTTTCAAAATGACAGCAATAATGATTGGTCAGATATCGATGGAAGGGGATTGGGGCTAAGGATTAATAATAATAAAAAAAAACCTCAAGATTAAAGGCTTTGTAATGTGAGATTAAACTCATTACATTTTAGAAAAAAAGTTTAAATAAAATTTTGAGAATAGATTCATTAGAAAAATTCCAAGAAGAAATGTTGAGAAATAGATGTATCAAATTAGATAAAAGCATTGTTTTGAGAAAAATAGAATAATTACACTTCAGGGAAAATGTCTAAATAAAATGTAATGAAATTCAGAAAAAAAAGAAAATTTGAGAAAAAAAATTATTTTGAGAAGTTTTGAAATACAATGTTAAAAAAATAAACTAATTAAATTCAGAGAAAAAAAGTAATTTCTTGAGAAAAAAACTTAAATATTGAGAAAAATGTTGCCTCATTCAGCCTCCCAAAAATATATATATTTTTAAAAGTACAATAAAAAAAAAAAGTAACCCAGGCTCATTCTGAAAACGTAGTCCCGTGGACTTTTCTCTAGACAGCGGAATATGTCCCGGGAGGTACGTACGGCTGCATTTATTTTTTTCAAGCGAACGCTACGGGGTGATGTGACGTTGTTCCCTTTCGCGCTTGCCAGCCGACCGCTTACCTCCTTGTGGAGGGCTTCCTCGCTGCAACCCGTTTGTCCACTCAGCTCACCGTGTACGTCGGCAAGCTCGAGATGCAGAGAGGAGTTGACCACAGCGACCAGTTTCGAGTCCGGGGAAGAGCGGTTCCAGCAATCAGGTAAGACAAAAACAGAATCCCAAAAATTAAGTGAACGAGTTTCGCAACAGGGTGAGAACGCGGTGAAATCCGAAAACGCGGTAGAAAAAAAAAATCAGGGCTTTTCTTTTTTTGGACGGCTTTTGTAAACTGTTGCTCGGGTTTAGGGAAGCGAGCGGGTCAATCTGTAAAATGGATTGGGTTCAGGAAAGGAGGAGGGCGGGTCGGCCGATTGGCCGATCGCGCAGACAATCATCCGGTCAGTTGGACAGCGGCCTCTGCTGAGTTCACGCGGGAACAGCACGGGCGCGAAATGTACTCGCGAGAGGCGTCTGAGATGCGAAAAAGCGCACAACAGCGGCCTCTCACGGATTCGCAAAAACTGCAGCATTACGTACCTGCCGGGACGTATTCCGCAGTCTCCAGAAACGTCCGCGGGACTACGTTTCCACAATGAGCCCGGGTTGCAAAAAAGCTTGTTATATTGTTGCCAAAAGTTTAGCATAAAAAAACTTCAGCAGCAACATTTACAGGTTTAATTATGTTATATATTACATTTTATAGGGTGACACAGTGGCTCAGTAGTTAGCACTGTCGCCTTACAGTAAGAAGGTCGCTGGTTCGAGTCTTGGCTGGGTCAGTTGGCATTTCTGTACGGAGTTTGCATGTTCTCCCCAGGTTGGCGTGCTCCGGTTTTCCCCACAGTCCAAAGACATGCGCTAATAGTGAATTTGATCTTCTGTTCTGGTTTAGTTTCATTTTCTCTCCATCTTTTTGTTCTGGTATAATTTTAGTTTTTTCACACATTTAACCTTCATTTTTGTGTTTTTCAAAAATACATTTGGACTTTTTAAAAAATATTTTAACAAGGAAAATAAGGATAAACATGAAACAAAACAAGGACAATACAAAAGGAGGAGGAGGAGGGAAAAACACAAATAAAAAATACTTGTTACATTTTAGTAAATACTTTGACATGTTTTCCTTGATTATTGTAAGAGGAGGATTTAAAAAAAAGATGAAGAAAAATAATGAGAAAAAGATAACAAAAAGGACAGTGTGCAGGAATAATTAGAAATGAATGTTTTACAGTTTGTTAAAGAGTTGTATTATTCATACAATACTCAACATATATGAGTACAGCCCTTACAAATATCTCATTTAAATTAATATTTTCTTTAGGAAGCTTTACAATAATAAATTATCCATATACACTAGATTAGTAAGTACTGAAGCCAAATCTGCAGCTAAACTAACATAATAACGGTCCAAAATTAGTACACCTAAATTTATATGTTAGGGAAAATAACATATAAACAATTTAAAAGGAGAAAAATTCAAGAGAAACAAAAGTATACAATTTTGTTGAAATTTAGTTTGTATTTTTTTCCCCCAATATTTCGCATGAATTTAAATGTATTTTTGTTCTACTTCAAAAGATGTTCGGTGACTAAAATATTATTTTAATAAATATATCTGTTTGATAAATCTGTTTTGTTCAAATGCACCTATATATATATATATATATATAAATATATATATATATATATATATATATATATATATATATATATATATATATATATATATTATATATATATATATATATATATATATATATATATATATATATATATATAACCTATATTTACGAAGATAAATAAAATAAAATAAATAAAAAATGAGAATGGATATTCTTTAAACATAGGTAGGATATATCACAGTAGATCCAGAAAGGGGGCAGATTGCATTTTAAAGATTAAATCTTAATGTCAATATATGCCAAATGTGCATACTCAATTTTTACAGGTTTATTTTTGCAGCATTTCTCTATTTCAGAGCTGGCATTATGAAATATTTAAAGGGGGGTGGGGCAGGGTGAAATATTCGGATCGTTTCTGGAATAATATGTGATTCGTGACTTGCTCATTTCTCCACCTCCTCTGTCTGTCTCTCTGTTTCTTCCTCTATAATTCTCTCTCTCCCTCTCCTCTTGCCCCTCCAGCGGGGCGGAAGAAAGAGGGATGAATTTTTCATGAGGATGGAGAGCCAGGAGAAGCAGCCGAAGGAGGAGTGTGAAAATGCACAGTGCGGTTGGGGCCTCCGGCGGCCATAGCCTTTGATATTAAAGAGTCACTTCATGTTGGATTTGTTTATTGGGGGGGGGGGGGGGGTGAACGGTGAGAAATGTTTCGCTGATTCACATTCCAGCAGAACAGCATGAGCCAAACATGCTCTCGCACAACAGCATTTATGTATTTATATGCATGCAGATGGCAGCGTGCATACATAACTCATGTCATAAACTGCGAGGCACAACAAAAACGCCCACCGCTACTTCACAAGAGACTAACCGCGGTCCCCCAGTGGATATGTGTTGGCCATCACATTTACACAGCGCATAACAATTCGCCTGTTTACCTGAGACACAATGCTTGGTATCAGCTTGTTTACAGATACAGTAGGCGATGTTTAATGTTTAGATAGGAGTCAAAATTGTTTGCACTGTTAGATCAGATACTCCTTCGGAGAACTACACAGCCGTATAAATACACACACACACAAATTTATGACCTTTTAAACACACAATATGCACCAGACATAACTGACTTAAAGTGCCTCTTTGTGCTGCTGTGAAGGTTTTTCATTTTCAAGTTCAACACACACTCGCCACACTATCACACACACAAAACAGACGGACGGACAACACGGAAGTACAGTATGTAAATTAGTTTAGGCTTTTTTTCTTCACTAAAAAGATGTCTGACATTGTTAGTATGTAGACAATCCAGGCTTTTAAACCCCGCCTTTTTGAAAGCCTACTATGCTTGATTGGTCCAATGGCCTAGTCAATATCAAATGGCTATTACAAAACGGAGGCTCATGGGAAATAAATGCTGCAGCCGAAATTTTTGTAAAACCACTAAAACTTGGGATCTAGGTAAAATGAACACAAGGGGGCAATATTTTTCACCAATGCAATTCTTAGCACAACAAATAAATTGCGCTATTGGTATTTAAATAGATGCATGAACATTTCAAGTTTACTCGCTTCATTTATGGATTAAATTCGCTTCATTCACGCGTTAAATTCACTTCACAATAGACGTGGATTTGCATCATGGACAGGGCTTCTGTCTGCCTGGTGACTCTTGCTTGTTTGTAAATGGGTAACATGGATTTTATTGAGATAATAGCTGTGTTTTGTGCTTTAGGAAAGCTGAAAAACAGCGTGGATTAATCCGGGGTCGTGTCTGAGTCCACTAGATCCTGATTTCAGAAGTGCACCCAGCTCTGTGAGTTCATTAACTCATCCAGAAGCTATACCTGGATGATGGAGGCTTTCAGCGGTGGTTCTGACAAAGCCAAGCATCTTATAAGCATCTTTACCCTAAGAAAAACACTTTAGCTACAAAAATCCTTCAGTCAAGAGCAGCGAGGAATTTTCTCGTTGTTTGATTAATGATAAAACAGGTGGCAGCATTTCGCACTGTCACTTTCATGGTTTCTCTTTCACGTGTCTTTTGATTCTCAACTCGTTTGTTTATTACGCAAATGAGGGTTAATATGAATAATCTCTAATCACCGCGTTTTGACACCTATTTGACCATTAAAGCGCTCATGTTAAGATTACCTTAGATGTCTGCGCTCCTCTGCTCGTCTCAGTGTGTGAATGAGACCGAATGCTGACCGCATGCTTGTGTGTGCGCGTGTTGCACACACACATAAGCACGCGGCCTTTCGTGCTTTTGTTATATGATGCAAAAATAGTTTATCTCGATTAATGGTTTTTCAGAATCGTTAGAAGCCATAATCGAAATCGGGTTTTTGATTAATTGCTCAGCCCTACTATGAATACCACAGCATAAGGTTGACATCCCACTAGTGTTTTGAACTGTACACCCACCACAATGTTAGGGCTGTCCACATTAAAGTGAACGAGCACAAGCAGTTCAACTTGTGTGTCAAATGTCGATTTTTTTTTTTTTTTTTTTTTCACCTGTCAAGCACATTTTATATCTTGCCATGCACTTTTACAGACTTCTGGTTTCCAGACGTCAAACTGTGGACGAGTACTGTGGTTTCTTTCTGCGGTTCATCTCTTGGCTTTTTTTTTACGTCCACGTCAATACGAGAGAGAGAGAGAAAGCTTGCATGAGAGAGACTCTAAATCTCCTGCTGCGCGTGTGAATATGTGCATTAATATTTCATGTGTACTAAAGGTTACTTATGGACAAAACCATCTATAATTCATGCCCTCAGAAAAGTCAGACCCCTACACATGACATTTGGTTTGTTTGTTCTGAATAATGCATGCCGTCTTTTTAAATGTGTTTGATTTTTGAATAATTAATTAGAGGGAGCCTCTATTGGATAATTGGCACTTTTGTGTTTCTTTCTCTTTGATCTGTTTGTTCTGTTCGCACCATTTTCTCTCTCTCCGTCCTCTCCTGTCTTTCATCGCTCTAATAGTGATGTAACAGTCAAACCTGCATGCTGTTGAGCTGTCCTGTTCTGATTACCCAGCATTCTCCCACACACCCAAACGGCCCTTTGAGATTCACGGAGGATGAGAAATTTTACTGCATTAAGGGGAATGGCGTTCATGATGCACTTAACTTCCCTAACGTGACATATTTATGATTGAAACAATATTCAGGATGTAATGTAGACTGCGGCTTAATCCACTGGGATTGGACTAAATAATGATTTGCTTTTTGACATCAATATTACTATTTCTCATTCTTGCTCTTTTAAATCCCAAGGAGGGAAATCTAATCACACAGTATCTAGGGACACAAATGATCAGAAACGTAGCCAACAAAAATAGCACCACACTGAAAATCGTTATAGATTTTCAACCTACAGTAGTACAAATCATTAAAAAAAAATTCAGCAACCACATAACACCATAATAAAACCATGCTGTTTGTCTTAGAAACCACATAGCAACCAAATCATTTTCAGACAGTGTCACCAAACTGTTGGCTTGTGCCTAAACCATTCAGAAACTGAATACCGTATATGCGACCTTAAGTTTGCGGTCACCTGTCTTCTTCATATTAGAGATCTGCGCAGAATGCTCTCTCTAATTCTCTCTCTCTCACACACACACACACACACACACACACACACACACACACACACACACACACATACTTGTTTTTGTGCATTGTGGGGGTCACCTGTCACGGTGGTTACGTAATGGGGACCACCCTTTCTGATGATGTTAGAGACATAAAAAAAATAGTTTGCCACACAAAAACACAAACTATTTCATAAAATCACTTCAGATTTTGCACATTCCGCAAATTTTTTTTTAGACCTGACACAGTGGTCACTTGTGGGGACATTTCAGGTTTTGTGTAGAAGTGGGGTCCGCCACATACACAACCGATTTTTAGACAAAGTGGGGACCAATTCTACACACACTTTACTGGTTTTGAGACAAAGTAAGGACCAGTTCCAGATACACATTACCGGTATTGAGTCAAAGTGGGGACCAGGTCTACACACACATTACTGGTATTGAGTCAAAGTAAGGACCGGATCTACACACACATTACTGGTATTGAGTCAAAGTAAGGACCGGATCTACACACACATTACCGGTATTGAGTCAAAGTAAGGACCGGATCTACACACACATTACTGGTATTGAGTCAAAGTAAGGACCAGATCTACACACACATTACCGGTATTGAGTCAAAGTAAGGACCAGGTCTACACACACATTACCGGTATTGAGTCAAAGTAAGGACCAGATCTACACACACATTACCGGTATTGAGTCAAAGTAAGGACCAGATCTACACACACATTACCGGTATTGAGTCAAAGTAAGGACCAGGTCTACACACACATTACTGGTATTGAGTCAAAGTAAGGACCAGATCTACACACACATCACTGATTTTGAGTCAAAGTAAGGACCAGATCTACACACACATTACCGGTTTTTAGGCAACATGGGGATCAGATCAGCACCCTTACTAATATTAAATTTTAAACCTCAATCAAGTAATTTGACAGTAAACTGCTTTAGAATTTTCATTTGAAGAGCAGGTCAGTTTATAAAATATGTTATTTGAATACAGAAGGAACCTCAAGATCCAAACAGGAAATGGTCCAGAATAGATTTAATAAATGTATATTTATTATAAATAATTTCCACAAAACCTTTAAACACAAAAAACAGTAAACACAAAATCCATGAAACTCTCTTGCATGTCTAAAAGCAGTTCTCATTGGGTATAACAAGCTTCCACATAACTCTTCCATGTCTGCATACACATTTAGTTAAGTGCAATAGCAAACAATATTAAACGGTTAGTTCACCCCAAAATGAAGATTCTGTTATTAATTCCTCTCCTTCATATTGTTTCAATCCCTTGCTGTCTATGGAGGATGAGGAGTTCTTGCACTTCATCTAAGTTATCTTCCTTTGAGTCTGAAGATGAATGAAGGTCTCAGGGGATTAGAGTGAGATGAGGGCAAGTAATTAATAATATAATGTACATTTGGGTAAACTCTTAAAACCCACCAGTATGTTCTATTTCTGTTTCTGTCGTATTTTAACTATTTGAAAAAAAAAAACATTAAAAATATTTAAAAATATATTTATAAAGAACTGAACCCCACACATGCACAGAGACCTTCATCATATAACCAAGCCACCAAAACTCCAAATAGACATCATTTGTTAAGCATTAGCTCTACATTAATAGTAGGCAGTTTATAAACACAGCTAGATGCTCTATTGTTGACTTATAAGCATGTGTTATGTGCTCAATTTGTGTGTTTTCATACTTTGTTTATAATTCATTTTTCATTACTAAATGAAGTATTGCATTATTTACAAACTGTCCAAGAATAATTGGTGTTTTTTAGGATCATTAAGAATGAGTAAATTTATACATTTACTATTCAGGCATATAATCAGGGCTAAAAAGAAAAAAAAGAAAATCCAATCGGTTCACTCTAAGCAGAATTTATATTTTTTCGGTTCTGTTCTTGCGTTCCTTAATAGACAAAATATTCCGAAAACAGTTTTCTAGAAAAAAACAAAAAAAAACTTTATTTAATTACAAAGTATTGCAGGACTCTAGAGTGCTCTGTTTTTTTAATGGTGCAACTAAAAAATCTATACGAGGGGTAAGATTAAATGAATTTTCAATAAGTATCATTATTATAAGACATATTTATAATATGAACTTGCTTTTGGTTATTGATTGACACGCTGTTTAAAGGTGCTACACACAGCCCCTCTCCTTGGTATCGAGCGCAGGCCCGGCGCTACATTTAGATGTTGTATAATATGAAATAGCAATAAAATTATGAAAATTGTTATGAAATAGTTTTTCAGTTATGTAGCCTAATAAAAATATTTAGTACACTGCACAGTGCAATTATTATTTAAATTTATTATATCCATTATTATTAATATTAGTAAAATTGACAAAACACAGAACTCTTTTGAACGTTTGCTTTCATTTTGACATGCTAAAGCGCACTTTTACAGTTTTGTAAATAAACATCCCATTATGCAGCAGCAGTCAAGTTAGGACACTTAAAAATGCCTTTTGCGTTTAAAGATGAACGGCCTGCGAAGTCAAGTTTACATTGTTATAAATTAAATAGATATAGCCTAGTGTGTAAGTGAATTTGCTGCAGATCCACCTCTCACATGTGCTGCAGGTAGGGTAAATGATAATCTTTAAAAAAAAATTTACTTTAGGCTATACTGCTATTTGCTCATGCAAAATTAAACACCAGAAAATATATCGTAGGCCTATATTAAGAGCTAAATTACAGTTAGCATCATAATTAGTTCAATTATGTGCTGTAGGCTATTGATTGACCAACACCCCCTGTATACAGTTTACCCACTGCAGGTCTACACTTCTGATCTGTATTTTGAATTACTTGTTTTAAATGACAGTAAGACATGCTATATTTAGTTTTTATTGTAAAATATACATTATAATCCAGTACAAAGTAAAATAATATTTATTAATGGCCTTTTGGCAGCGTATAGCCGTTAAGCTTATAGTCTAAGCATGTCATTTTATTATTATTATCATAAATTACAAACTAGCATCCTTATGATTTTATTTCGTTTTTGTATATTTTTATCAAACGAAAAATGCAATGAGTTATACTTTGGTTTTAATTTTATTAGAAATTTAATAACCGTTTAGGCAACACTACTTCTACATGTCATTGGCTCTGATTGCGTTTTTTACAGATAACCTATTTACAAAGATTTTTATTAAACAAGTGCACTACCACAAGATATTTTTGTAGGTGTAAAAATCTAAAAAGTATCATTATCATATTCTTGCCTTATTCATCTTTAATATAAATATTAAATTTAACACATTCATTGATTAAACTAGGGATGCTAACGATCACTCGATTGATTTATTGTCGGTAACCCTTTAAAACCGATAGACCTTATCGATGACCGATTAAGCATGGGCATTTAATAAGTTATGCTTTGCTCTTTGAGATGCGTTCACGATTTCACACATTACATAATCAAGTGTGCGCAGTTTAGGCTACGTTACCCTATGGAGTCGTGCACTCTCTTGACTTTGCATATCGGTTATGCACATACTAGTCATACCTGTTATGCTTAGATCTCGTTTATCCACTGGTGCTGCCATTAATCCGCTGGTCAAGTAATCAAAAAGTAGGCTACATGACGTTTAATTATGGGCAGGTTATTAAGACCAAACGTTGGTTGTGCAAACTGTATTACGTTCTCTAAAATTTTAAAGTGTTTTAAGCTACATTATGTTTTTATAGACTGGCATAGGCCTAAATACGCATCACGGCCAGACATGTATAGTTTATATAAAAACGAGCGTCACCGTCGCATTTGTTCACATGCTTTAAATTAATGCTTTTTGTCTCCCAAATTCATATAATAAAAAGAATGATAAAATAACATTATTAACCGTTTAACTGTAAACGTTTCTGTTCAGAACGATTAAAGTTGATCTTTTTTTTCGGTTTTCGTTTCTGTTCCTGAAAAATGTCATTTGATTCTGTTTTTCATTTCTGTTCCTTGAACCGGTTTGGAGCCCTGCATATAATACGTTTTTCTGCATGTTAAATAATGCTTTATGAACTCAACATGCAGTTTTGTGATCTAATCTAAAGTGAGGAATATTGATGCTTTATAAATCCCTTATAAATGACAATTAAAGGCTCAGAATCATTCATTTATTCATTTATTTTCATTTTGGTTTTCTCTCTTTATTAATCCGGGGTCGCAACAGCGGATTGAACCACCAACTTATCCAGCACGTTTTTATGCAGCGGATGCCCTTCCAGCTGCAACCCATCCCTGAGACACATCCATACACATACACACTCATTCACGCTCATTTACTACGGACCATTTTAGGCTACCCAATTCACCTGTACCGCATGTAGGAGCACCCACACCAACACAGGGAGAACATGCAAACTTTACACAGAAACGCCAACTGACCCAGCCAGGGCTCGAACCAGCGACCTTCTTGCTGTGAGGTGACAGCATTACCTACTGCGCCACTGCGTTGCCAGGCTCAGTATCAAATAAACAATAAGTATTTGCAATCGTACCTAAACAAATACAATTACTGTAAATTTTAAACATTGCTGAATAACAGGAGTGTCAAAATACAACACCATTTGATAAAACAACAATATAATAATTTAACAATACATTACGTGTAAAGCAATTTTATATTTAGACAAGATTGCAATGATTTACTTTTCATTTGATACAGTTTCATTTGAGCATCTTGTAATAAGTAGAAATTAATAGTCATTTTTTTCCTGTATATAATGTAACTGAGCCTTATATTGTCATTTATAATGGATTTATAAAGCATGAATAGTCCTCGCTTTAGATTAGATCACAAAACTGCATGAAGTTGAGTTCATAAAGCATTTATTAACATACTAAACAACTTATTATATGCCTGAATAATAAGAATTATCAATGTTATTTTTAATAGTTTATTAATCATTTACTTGCACATTCTGAATTATCTAAAAAAAAACACCAACTACTTTTAAATATCTGGTTTGTTAATGATGTACTTTTCATTACTAAATTAAGTATTGCATTATTTACCAAGTATGAAAACAATCATTAAGCACATTATAATTGTGCTTATAAGTCAATAATATTTGTAATTTATATTTATAAATATAATTTATAAACTGCTTACTAATGTCTATTAATGTAGCGTTAATGCTTAACAAAAGTTCAACTAACTATTTGCTAATGTTTCATAAATAATTCATTGTGTGCAGTTATTATAGTGTTACCCAACATTTATATATCTTTTTAATCAGGCATATAGTAATGGTTACTCTTTCTAATAATAAATGCTTTATAAACTCAACTTCATGCAGTTTTGTGAGCTAATCTAAAGTGAGGACTATTGATGCTTTATAAATGACAATTAAAATCTCAGCTATATTCTAAACAGAAAAAATAAATAAATTAAAAGGCAGAGTGATTTATAGCTTTATATATATATATATGTGGTGAAGCAGTGGCGCGGTAGGTAGTGCTGTCGCCTCACAGCAAGAAGGTCGCTGGGTCACTGGTTTGAACCTCGGCTCAGTTGGCATTTCTGTGAGAAGTTTGCATGTTCTCCCTGCATTCGTGTGGGTTTCCTCCGGGTGCAAAGGCACAGTCCAAAGACATGCTAAAGGTGAATTGGGAAGGCTAAATTGTCCCTAGTGTATGAGTGTGACAGGCCCATATGACAGGCTGGCCGGAAGGTGTAAAAAAAGTCTTTATCATATGGACAAGTCTAAAACTGGAGGACTTGTTCCAAAAAGAGCCGACCCCGCAATCATACGGGACTAAGGCCAAAGAAGATATATATATATATATATATATATATATATATATATATATATATATATATATATATATATATATATATATATATATATTTTTTTTTTTTTTTTTTTTTCATTAATTTCAAGATACACAAATGAAACTATCTAATGAAAAATAAATCTTAGCAATCTTATCAAAATATAAAATTACTGTACAGTGCAAACATCACAGAAACACTGAAATGAATATTGCCATATTGTTAATTGTGTTGTTTTGAAATGATGTTGTATTTTTATTTTGCAATGTTTAGACTTTACAGAATTTTTTTTAATAAGATTGCAAAGATTTATTGTTCATTAGATACTGAGCCTTAAATTGTCATTTATAAGGGATTTATCAACTATAAACAGTCCTTAGGTCACAAAACTGCATGAAGTTGTGTTATTATAGCATTTACTAACACACATGGTTACAATTACTATATGCCTGAATATAACATGTATAAATGTTCATTTGAATAGTTTATTAATCATTTAATAACTCATTCTGAATTATCTTAAAAACCACCAACTACTCTTATATACAAATAGTTTGTAAATAATGCAATACATAATGAAGTAATGAAAAATGAATGAGTAACAAAGCATGAAAATACAATTAAGTCAAGTCAAGAATACAGCGTTTGAAGCTGTATTTATAAACTGCTTCCTAAAGTCTATTAATGTAGAGTTAGTGCTAAACTAATGATGTATAGTGTATACTTACTATAAAAGTGTTATTCAGATTTTTTTTTTTTTTCTAAAGAGTCGAGATTCAGTTTTTAATATAAAAATCCAAAGCTGACCAATCTCTGGTTTTTAGAGCCAATGGTTCAGCTTTCACCACAGCATGTACTTCCTGTTTGCTCCAGGATCTTCTCTTTATGGGACCTATGGGTGGTTAAAATATAAAAAAGTGGTTTTAGTTGCATAAATGTTCAGTCATTTTTACAACATGTGCTGTTATGTTAGTTTAATATTGTGATGGAAAATGCTAGAAAAATATGTCTTGCCTATTATTAAAAATACTTAAGATGGAGATGGATTAAAAAATACTTCCTAATAACTCCAAAACTGGTTAATGTGGTTACACTTTATTCCATAGTCCAGTTTAGACATTCTTCTAACTATGCGTAACTCTGCAACTACGTTAATTATCTCACCGTAAAGAATTATGTATTAGAGTATTTGCATACTGTTAGAATGTTCATTAAGACTAACGCTCATCTGATGAAGTGTTTTTTTTTGTGTGTGGTGGTGAATTGCATTATGGGATGTTGATCTCTGCTCTGTGCACTTTTGATGTTGAAAACTCAACTCTACAGTTTAACAAAGTGACTTTTACTGACATTTTAGTAGTTTGAAATAATGTAATGTATAAGAAATAATATATAGAGATAAATAAGTCTTTAGAATATCAGAAAATGTACCGGCAGTTTATTACAAGGTTTCTGTAGCATAATATACAACACCAACCCAAACAAAAAGTCACAAAAAGTTTTTTACTTTTTAAGATTAAAAGTTGTTGGAAGAAAGATCAAGATCCCATAATGCAATTCAAAAGCAGAAACAAACAGATTTCATAAAAACATGAATCACAAATTATGAAAAACTGCTAATTTAATTATTATTACTTATTTTTATTACTTTTAGAGTGTAGAGTATTAGCTGACAGTTAAGGTTACCTCAATAAAACTGACTCTCATTGGTCTCAGTAAATAGTACAGCAGACTAAGTTAGGCTCAAAATTAGTACAATATGACTAACTCTTAAATAAATTTAGTAGAGCATTAGCAGTGTTGATTCTAACAGTCTAATGGCTGTTAGTTGACAAGTAGTTGCAGTTACTTGTAGTTAGTAGTAGTAGTAGTAGTAGTAGTAGTAAAGTAAATTATCAAAATAAAGTGTAACCAGATATGCAATTAGTATATTTTTCCAAAGTATTTAGCAATATTGTTTAACTAACATGAAATGAGACATCAAGTGCAACTGTACTGAAATCATCATAGAAGTAATGTGCTTCTGTCCTGTTTTACCCTACATGTTATGTAAATGAGCTTGTGCATTTGGACTTGTACAATAACACAAGTCAGTCACAAATTAACTTTAATGATCATACCTCTCTTTTTTGTGAATGCTGGGTCTGCATCACTATCTTCACAGACACTGTACCATGGTGATGATACTTGAGTGGACTCTGAAAGTAAAAATCAAGTCTGAGAGTTGACTTCTCTGCATAAAGTAATGTTTACTTTAAAATATTTATTTGATTTTGTGTTGTTCTTTTTAATGGGTAAAAGCGTGTGATGGTAGCATAAAAATAGTTTTCAAACACAGCACATACATATCATGATAAAAATAGAAAAAAGAAAAATTCTGATCAGAAAAATAAATAATATTTTTACCTTTTAGACTGGACTTCACCTCCTCCAAAATCACGATCCACTGTAACTTTCTCTGAATGTAAAAACCCACACAAAAATAAATCATTTAAAACAATATGATATATGTTTGCAAATACAAATGTGTATATAACATCCAGAAAATCTGGCACTGTACATGTTTGTGTGTAAACCCACGATTTGATCAAGATTCCACCCTTTAAAATCTTCTGAGCGTCTGTTTTCAAGTCCCAGAAAAACTGAGTTGTGGGAACAGAGCAGTTCTCTTCTGCAGTCATACATTCATAACACACACATACATATGAAGAGTTTGGTTGCAAAATGCGATAAACGGCATTTTTTGACATTTGGATTTTATTATTGGAAATCACTGTTCAGATGTACCTTAATCTATGTGTGAATTGCTGCCATTAATAACATTTAAGAATGCACATTTTAGGCCAAGTACAAAACGTATTTTTTTTCACAAAACGCAATATCCGTCAGACCAGTTTCTTTACAAAGTGCGATATAACAGTTAGAGAGCGTTCAGGATGCGGCGCGAGCTCAGGATCACCTGGGAAGAGAGTCATCGCCGGTGAAGTGCTCAGAGTTTGCTCATTGATTTAGCGATAGAAGATGAAGTCTTCAATTTCACAAAAAAATAATAAAAAGGCCACAAAAGTGGACCAGAATAAGATACTTCTGCGTCAACAATACACAAATGCAGCAGGGAACGAGTCTCCGCTGATGTCAAGAGAAGGCCTAGGAGCGCCTTTTTTCCTACTCCCCATCACAAGATACCTGTCTGCAAGTGTCCCTTATAAGTTTATTTTTTAAATAATTTCTTAAATGTAGCTGAGTAGCCTATCTGAAGATTTATTTATGTGGTTGCACCTATTATTTAAAATTAATTCTTGTTGTTGTTGATTTATTATAAAGGAACTTAAAGGGCACATGTTGTTATGGAGAAAACGGTTTAGCTTTTTCACAACCAAATAAATAAGCTATTATTATTATTACAGTGAAATAATTCATTAAATATGACATAGCGAGGCAAGTTTGTGTCACGGACTCAGCTCCGCCCGCTCTAATCATACAGGTTTGGTTTTCTGCAGCGGTGTGGAAGGAGCCGCCCCCCACTCTTTCTGTACCAAGCTAAAGGTCATTTATCTAACTAACTTAATCTTACTTATCAAACAAAACATTGATTCACTAGCTTTTGGTAATGGTATTAATGTAGTATAATATAGCCTAAGGTGGATGTAGCGTTTTGCAAAAAAAAAAAAAAAAAAAGTTATGTTATGTTATGTTGTGTACATTCTGGCCAAATCTAACTTAGAATCTTATTATTATTAATCAATCTTTGCATATATTATTCCACGTTTGACAATGTGGGTTGGATTAATATGTAGCATTTTGGTATGTTTTTTTTTACTTAATTATAGACATAAAATTAAATAAAAAATATCCTGGATTTGAAAATATTGTGTTCCTGGCCTTCACTGAGCTCAAGTTATAGTTTAATGTACAGAAATTGTGAATGAACTTGACTGTTGATGTCCTGAAAAATAATGTCAAAATTACCAACATTTTTTTAAATGGATATATCTCGTTCTGCAATGAAACTCTTTATATACAGTTGAAGTCAGAATTATTAGCCCCCCTGAATTATTAGACAGCTTGTTTATTATTTCCCCAATTTCTGTTTAACGGAGAGAAGATTTTTTTCAACACATTTCTAAACATAATAGTTTTAATAACTATTTCTAATAATCATTTCTAATAATGGACTTATTTAATCTTTGCCATGATGACAGTAAATAATATTAGACTAGATATTCTTTAAGACACTTCTATACAGCTTAAAGTGAAATTTAAAGGCTTCACTAGGGTAATTAGGTGAACTAGGCAGGTAAGGGTAATTAGTCAAGTTATTATATAACGATGGTTTGTTCTGTAGATTATCGAGAAAAAAATATAGCTTAAAGAGGCTAATAATTTTGTCCCTTAAACGGTGTTTAAAAAAATGTAAACTGTTTTTATTCTAGTCAAAATAAAACAAATAAGACTTTCTCCAGAAGAAAAAAATATTATCAGACACACTGTGAAAATTTCCTTGCTCTGTTAAACATCGTTTAGGAAATATTTAAAAAAGAAGAGAAAAATTCCAAGGGGTCTAATAATTAATACTTCAACTGTATATATATATATATATATATATATATATATATATATATATATATATATATATATATATATATATATATATATATATATATATGAAAGTATATACAGTTGAAGTCAGCCCACCTTTTTAAAACTTTTTTACAAATATTTCCCAAATGATGTGTAACAGAGCAGGGAATTTTTTCATAGTATGTCTGATGATATTTTTTTCTTCTGGAGAAAGTCTTATTTGTTTTATTTCAGCTAGAATAAAAGCAGTTTTAATTTTTTATGAACCATTTTAAGGTCAATATTATTATCCCTCCAATAACTTGCCTAATTACCCTAATTAACTTAGTGAAGCCTTTAAATGTCACTTTAAGCTGTATAGAAGTGTCTTGAAAAATATCTAGTCAAATAATTTTTACTGTCATCATGGCAAAGAGAAAATAAATCAGTTATTAGAGATGAGTTATTAACACTGTTATGATTAGAAATGTGTTTAAAAAATCTGCTTTCCATTAAACAGAAATTTAGTACAAGAAATAAACAAGGGGGCTAATAATTCTGACTTCAACTGTATATAATTAAAAATATATATTTTATATATAATTTTATAAATATTTTATAAAAAATTATTTTATATATTTTTATATATAATTTATAATTTTTATTTTGAAAAATATAATTTAGACAGTAGTACTCAAGGGTCCAGGGGTCTGTTCTTCGGACCTCGCTTAAATAATCTAAGATTATATTACAGATCCTGGATCTTTTAATCTTGATAACTCATCTTAGGCTAATTTGGTTCTTCAAAAAAGTTTGCGAATCAGATTAAACTGATCTGAGAGGTGTTGTGACTGTGTGTTGTGACAGATCTATCGATCCTCAAAATCATTATCAGCAATACAACGATTGGCTGACGGCACAGCAGCGTGATGACATCTGATTAATGGACAGTTATCAAAATTACATGAAATCCGTAATAAACGGTTCGTTAAATCTGATATGCAATAACAGAGTTGTGAGTCACGTGCTGGAGCAGAGCAGTTCTCTTCCCCTGTCATATGGTCATCCTTCAATAAAAGCTGAATATAAAAAAATATATATTAGTTAGACAGCAGTACTCAAGGGTCGCGGTCCCCACTATGTCAGGCCTTACTGTGTGTGTATTCAGGACTAAGTGTGTTTCACAGCTTCTCTAACATGCCTCTGGTCCCCACAATGTCAGTGCATATGTTCACCAATTAGGACACACACTCTGTTTCATTTCTATATTTTGATTAAGTTAAATAATTACAATTAAATACACCACTACTACAACAACAACTACTATTACTACTACAACTAATAATATTAATAATAATAATAATAATAATAATAATAATTGTTATTATTATTAAATTTAAACACACCTCATCAGAGTTGTGGGTCTCCTACTGGAGCAGAGCAGTTCTCTTCCTCTGTCATATGGTCATCCTTCCATCCTTCAATAAAAGCTGAATAAAAAAAAAAATATATATATATATATTAGTTAGACAGTAGTACTCAAGGGTTCCGGTCCCCACTATGTCAGACCTTACTGTGTGTATTCAGGACTAAGTGTGTTTCACAGTTTCTCTAACATGCCTCTGGTCCCCACAATGTTACACTAGTGCATACATTCATACATTAGGACACACACTCTGTTTCATTTATATATTTTGATTAAGTTAAATAATTACAATTAAATGCACTACTACTACTACAACAACAACTACTACAACTACTACTACTAATAAAAATAATAACAACAACATTAAACACACCTCATCAGAGAGTTGTGGGTCACGTACTGGAGCAGAGCAGTTCTCTTCCTCTGTCATATGGTCATCCTTCAATCAAAGCTGAATAAAAAAAATTAAAAAAAATATATTAGTTAGACAGCAGTACTCAAGGGTCCCGGTCCCCACTATGTCAGACCGTACTGTGTGTGTATTCAGGACTAAGTGTGTTTTACAGCTTCTCTAACATGCCTCTGGTCCCCACAATGTCAGTGCATATGTTCTCCAATTAGGACACACACTCTGTTTCATTTCTATATTTTGATTAAGTTAAATAGTTACAATTAAATACACCACTACTACAACAACAACTACTATCACTACTACAACTAATAATAATAATTATAATAATAATAAAAATAATTGTTATTATTATTATTATAAACACACCTCATCAGAGTTGTGGGTCTCCTACTGGAGCAGAGCAGTTCTCTTCCTCTGTCATATGGTCATCCCTCAATAAAAGCTGAAAAAAAAAAATATATATATATATATATATATATATATATATTTTAGTTAGACAGCAGTACTCAAGGGTCCCGGTCTCCACTACGTCAGACATTACTGTGTGTATTCAGGACTAAGTGTGTTTCACAGCTTCTCTAACATGCCTCTGGTCCCCACAATGTTACACTAGTGCATACATTCAAAAATTAGGACACACACTCTGTTTCATTTCTAGATTTTCATTAAGTTAAATAATTACAATTAAATGCACCACTACTACAACAACAACTACTACTACTACTACTACTAATAAAAATAATAACAACAACATTAAACACACCTCATCAGAGAGTTGTGAGTCTCGTACTGGAGCAGAGCAGTTCTCTTCCCCTGTCATATGGTCATCCTTCAATATAAGCTGAAAATAAAAAAAATATATATTAGTTAGACAGCAGTACTCAAGGGTCGCGGTCCCCACTATGTCAGACCGTACTGTGTGTGTATTCAGGACTAAGTGTGTTTTACAGCTTCTCTAACATGCCTCTGGTCCCCACAATGTCAGTGCATATGTTCACCAATTAGGACACACACTCTGTTTCATTTCTATATTTTGATTAAGTTAAATAATTACAATTAAATGCACTACTACTACAACAACAACAACTACTACTACTACAACAACTAGTAATAATAATAATAATAATAACAACAACAACAACAACAACAATATTAATAAACACACCTCATCAGAGTTGTGGGTCTCGTACTGGAGCAGAGCTGTTCTCTCCTTCTGTCATACGGTCATACTTCAGCAAACCTGAATATAAAAATATATATATATTAGTTAGACAGCAGTACTCAAGGGTTCCGGTCCCCACTATGTCAGACCGTACTGTGTGTGTTTCACAGCTTCTCTAACATGCCTCTGGTCCCCACAATGTTACACTAGTGCATGGGTTCACCAATTAGGACACACACTCTGTTTCATTTCTAGATTTTGATTAAGATAAATAATTACAATTAAATGCACTACTACTACAACAACAACTACTACTACTACTAATAATAATAATAATAATAACAACAACATTAAACACACCTCATCAGAGTTGTGGGTCACGTACTGGAGCAGAGCAGTTCTCTTCCTCTGTCATATGGTCATCCTTCAATATAAGCTGAAAATAAAAAAAATATATATTAGTTAGACAGCAGTACTCAAGGGTTCCGGTCCCCACTATGTCAGACCGTACTGTGTGTGTATTCAGGACTAAGTGTGTTTTACAGCTTCTCTAACATGCCTCTGGTCCCCACAATGTTACACTATTGCATACGTTCACCAATTAGGACACACACTCTGTTTCATTTCTAGATTTTGATTAAGTTAAATAATTATAATTAAATGCACTACTACTACAACAACAACAACTACTACTACTTCTACTAATAATAATAATAATAATAATAATAATACTAATAAACATACCTCATCAGAGAGTTGTCGGAGCAGTTTTCTTCTGCAGTCATATGGGCATCCTTCAATGAAAGCTATTTAAAAACAGCTTTGTTATATAAGTCATGTCATGACTATAAAGCTTTCATAACAGTCTTATGAGCCCCCCTTTAAAGTAAAGCATTACCCAATTAATTAAACTTTTTTACCCATTAAGACAAGAAGAAGATATTAAGAGATTGATTTCATTATCTCTTAAGGATGATGCAAACTCTTTATTTTTGAACAGATTTACCCTTAATCTATATTAACATTAAAAAACTCTTAGCTTTGCTGAATGTATTAAGGATTAATGTATTAAGTGATCAAAATGTCAAACCTTTCTCCAAGGCCAATCACATGCGCCATAGTCAAACGTTATTTCCTCTCCAAAGAAAATATCCCTGATTGCAAAAAGGCACAAATGAGGTTTTCTCTGAACAACGATCTTATTGACAGTGCAGTTAGGGTGCAGATCGTCCTCATGATCGGCATCAATGCTGCAAAACTAAGAGAAAAGAGCAAGCAACATTTTAATTATGCCCTCTCATTGCAATAAAAAGCTAAACTATGGCATGAATACAAACAGAATGAATATAATATATACATGTACATTTGAATGGGGAAAACACTTAACCACCTGTTCTTGTTTTACCATATAAAGTCAAACATAAAGAGAGTATTTTTATTAATATCTCATCTATGCTTTGCTTCCACAAGCTCTATCATTTGTACTCAACCACAAAACTTCCTTTAATAAATGTGGACAACGCAAACTCTGACCTAAAAGATTTAATGTGTAGGGTTCAAAAACTACAAAAACCTCACATTAGCATCCTCTCTGTGTGTGAATTATAAATACAGTAAACCTGTTGAAGTGGATCAGAACCTTTCCTCAATGTTGCTCTAATACTATTGAACACCTGTTCTTCTTTCTTAGGACAGTTTTAAAGAACTTTTTTTCCACTTCAATTGATTACAGGTCACACTTTACAATCAGGTTTTATTAGTTAATGTACTTACTAACATGACCTAGTAATGAACAATGCATGTACAGCATTTATTAATCATAGTTTAACATTTACTAATGCATCATTCAAATCTAAATTCATGCTTGTACCAGTAATAATGCATTGCAATAATTAATGCATTGTGCGTGTTCAACTAGTAATGAACAACTTTATTTTCATTAACTAAAGTTAACAAACATGAACAAATACTGTAATAAAGTATTATTCATTGTTCATGTTAGTAAATGCATTAACCAGCATTAACTAATTTAACCTTATTGTAAAAGGCTACCAGTTGACAGCAAATAAATAAATAAAACACACACAGTGAACATTTATGTACTTTTATATATGTTTTACACTAAGTTGGAGTTTATTATAATTATTTATCTAAAATAAAACGTTTCTACACGTCATAGAACAATAAATTAAGTACATTTCTAGGACCAGATAGCCCCACATTTTAATTATAACCTCTATATTACTACATTAACGTATAAATAGTATATAATAGTGTTATTTCAGGGTTAACGTTAAATGTTTAAAGCAATTAACCATTTAAAAAGTACGATACAAGAACTATGAAAACATACCTTAGTAACCTTCTATATATTCGGTTTCCAGTGAATGGGTCTTGTCAGTGGAGCTGGTGATGTGTTTCTCCGCATCTTTTAATGGTTTTATCCTCCGTCGATCCATTTAGCCGCCCGGTGATTGGTGACTGTCTGACCGCGGCTCATGCACTCCACCCCGGCCTCTGACTCACGTAGCACCGGGCAGTTAGCACGTTAGCACATTAGCGCGAGTAACTTTTACTCGTGTAAACAAGTTAAATTACATACCGAACTGTAGTTTGTGTCTTATCAGTGTTATATTAATACGTAATTTGAAACAACATCGATTAAAACACCCAGGAAATTCGTTAAAACATTTAATTAACTATACCTGATAACTGTCAAAATATGCAACATAAGTATTTGTCATATAACCTATTTTATTACATTATGATGGTGAAAAACATTCTAACTTACCCAAAAATTCGAATAATTTGATGATAGATCTTAATTAAGTTGATTAAAGTCGGATTCATTTATGAGATTGCGCATGTGCAGTAGGCAGAGTGTGTGAACTGCGTCAAGTGTGTGTCAGGGTGCAGTACCGCCATCCGACTACAGGACCGCTATAGAGCAGTGCGCCGACACACACTTACACACTCAATTCAGGTAAATGGTCAAGGTGGGGATCAGTGAAAAAAACTGCACTAGGCATATCAGCAACGCCCCCTGAGTCTTTTAAAGGCAAAACATAGTGGGGACCGGGCGATCGGTCCCCACTATGTTTTTGGTCCCCACTTTGTGAGTGTGCTATCATGCTGAGGTCCCCACCATGTAATAAAAACAAACACACACACACACACACACACACACACGCACCTAAACAAATTACAAATGATCATTTTCAAATTACACCTAAGTTACCGACCACTCCCGCCCTTTATTCGGAAATTCATTCCCGCACCGCAAGAAATCTGATCGGCAGATGGAATGCAGACCTCTAGTTCGTATTTAACCACATAATAATAATAATAATAATAATAATAAATTTTATTTGTAATGCGCTTTTCTTATACTCAAAGCGCTACAGGCAAAATACTAAAACAATACAAGCAAAACAGCACAACAATAAAAGATGCAATAAAACAATAAAAATATGGACCATAGGATAACAAAAAGTTAAACAAAATGATCATCCTAAATTAAAAGCAATGCTAAAAAGGTGAGTCTTATGAAGTTTTTTAAAACAATCCAGAAAAGCAGCATTCCCACTGCTGATAGGGATTTCATTCCAAAGCTTAGGCGCCCTGTGTGAAAAAGCCCTCCCACCCATGGTCTTGAGTTTACACTGTGGTTGATGCAAAGTAAGCCCCGATGCAGAACGAAGACTGCGGGCTGGGGTGGTGAGGGTCACCAGATCGCAGATGTAACTGGGTGCTAATCCATGCACTGCTTTGAAAGTTAAAACCAAGGTCTTAAAATCAATTTGTGATTTAAAAGGAAGCCAGTGTAACTGTTGTAGCACAGGAGTAATATGGTGGCGTGATGATGTGTGTGTTAGAACCCGTGCAGCAGAATTTTGTATATATTCTAGTCTTTTGAGAGAACATGCAGGTAAACCCCCAAAAAGTGAATTACAGAAATCCAGACGTGATGTGATGAAGGCGTGGATAAGCCTCCCTTCTTCTTCCCTACATCTCCCTTCTCGGGATGCAGACCTCTAGTTCGTGTTTACCACATCCCTTCTCGTTCGATCGAAACCGGAAATACTGCCAAACTACAGATCACTTGGTGTGCGACTCGCCACCTCACCGCTCCCTCTTCCTCTCCCTCTCTTTCTCTCTCTCTTTCTCTCTCTCTCTCTCTCTCCTCCAAACTGTCCCGTGATGACAATCACGCATGTAGGGGCGTGGCCAGAGGCGCTGAAATGTTATAGCAGAGAAAGATAAAATGCCATCCAAACCCTCCTATTTCTTCAAAGCTTGTTCTGTTTCTGTATTTGGGTTTCCAAAAGACATGACACAAAGAGAGAAGTGCTTACAATTTAGTTTTAATTATGTTCCAGAGAATTATAAAAAAGATATAGTTCTAGCATTTGACAAAGGAGAGCTCTAGAATCTCTCTCAGTTTCGTGCTGGATTTGGTTAAAACTCCTCGAATCGACAAAACTGTGGATTGTGAACCACAAACTGTAAGTATTTTTATTTGTTAAAATTGGTCAATTACATGCACAATTTCTAGCATTAAAGGTATGTTGTAGCGAAAACGTTAAAAAGGGTGCGAACAACGGGAAATGCTGTTTGGCACCGCTATCAATTTAGCAGCGCTGCTGTGTCTCATTATGTGGCCGCTTTTCCTGCGTTCTACATCTCAAATAACAAACTCACATAAGATATGTGATCGCTTTATATTACTTAAACATGCTTATTCTAAAAACGTGAAAGACACTTATTTTAGAGAGAAGGTGTGAGGTTCAGAGGTGTCCTCTTCATTTTCTGTTTGATTTAGGCAAACTGATACGGCTGTTTACACTGCACAAAAGCATGTGCTTGTAGAAGTGCTTGTAGGAGCCAATCCACGAATCACAGCACATTATGTTAGCTGACCAATAAGAGCCTTTTAAGGGTGGGCCTTTCAGAGAAACTAGGATATTTGATAGTCATTTTCATGTTTGCTGAGTAGCTGTATATAAACAAAGTAAGATATATGAAAAAATATTGTGATTTTTCTACAGGTAAAGCATGAGCACACATTGCTTTGTATCTTATAAACACAACCAAGCCTTAAAATACACTGTGGGCCACCCCTTTTAAGATGTTTTAGCAATCATAAAACACTATATTAAAACCACCATAACATCCAAAATAATGCTGCCATCTTAGAAGTAACATTGACCTTATTCTTCAATGCGGAAGTGTGCTCACTTTTCAGATTGTTTTAGAATTTCTGTTTCAGTTGCCTATGGGAGAAATGACTAGTAATAAGGTAATAAACAGCAAAAAATGGTCAAACTGCTTGCTATACAAACAAGTGTTTTCATGACTGCATAAAAAGTAGAATAATATACAGTGTTTCCTCTAGGATTTTTTCCAGCTGTGGCGGCAGGCCTTTTTTACACAGCTCTACCAACTATCTGTGGCATTATTTCAATGACAAATGTCGTGAGCGCAGTACAATTTGAGATCGCATTTATGTAATAGCCTACAGCATGCTCATCTCTTTGCTTGCGCGCCGATTTCCTCTGCTTGTGCACAAAACTTCTTGCACACCCCCTCAAATATAAGCTGGTTAAGTGCAGATCTTCTTGCGCGCTCTCAAATAAATGCTGCTGAAGTGTGATTTAGTGCGTTTATGTAACAAGTATGTCTCCAACATTTATTAGGTTTGCTAGGAATATTTGTGAATGTCTCTAATAGACCTACAGAGCAACATCAATGCGTTCTGAAGTAAAGTGAAATGGCTATACATCGTGTTTGCTGGTCTCGCGCATCACCCACCTGTCAGTCGGCCAGCCATTTAGTCAGTCAGTCAACAAGTAACCTTAAAGAGTTAAACAAACAGCCCACAGCACTACTAAGGTCACAGAAAAGTTCGCTCTGTTATAATTCACATACCTTTTAATACGTTTTGGTGCGATTATAACCCGCTATTTAAAAAAAACATGACAATGTTGTCATGACAATAGGGTTGTAACAATATACCGGTATGACGGTCTACCACGATTTGAACGTGCACGATTATCATACCATGAACAATTGCATATCAACGGTTTTAACATAAGATTTAAAAAATCACTTTCGCAACTTTTTTTACCCGCTTGGCGGGTCACACTCTGAACTTGCGCACCTACACTCCCGTGCACATGCAGCAGAGATAATGGCAGAGCCGGAGGCTTTTTCGTCTGACCTTCATCCCCCGCCTAAAAAAAAGTTAAAATCTGTAGTATGGGAGTACTTCGGATACAAAAAAAGAACGAGGGATTGTTTTAGAGGACGGCTATCCGATTTGTAAAAAATGTGGGCGCAGAGTAGCCGCAAAAGGAGGCAATACATCAAACATGTTCGCTCACATTCGCGAACACCATCCCTCCGTGCAGATAAAGGTAAGTTAAGTGTATATTTTCCATGACGCAGTGCGTGTACAGTATAACGCCTGTTTCACACCGCAAGCGTTAGCGGCGCGTGAGCAGAGCGTATGTCGAGCAGAAGCATCACAGTGCAAACAGCTCCCGGTAGGAATAACTCGAGTGAACATAAAACAAAGCCGATTAAAACTTTCTTGCTCTGCTCAGCTGCACAGCCGCTTGTACGTGAAGAATAAGGTGAATATTGACACAAACATTACTGTATGTGCACCACAGAGCAATGTTATGTAACCACTCTGAACACCTTAGCAACCATAGAGCAACCAAATAGTAACACTCATGCAATTATTCTGAACACATTAACAAAAATATAGCAACATTGTGCAAACCATTGAAGATGTTTTAGCAACCACAAAACACCATGTTAAAACCACTCTACATCCATATAACAACCAAAATAATTCTGCAAGTAGATGCAATATATTGACACAAACATTATGTGCACCGCAGAGCAATGTAATGCAACCGCTCTGAACACCTTAGCAACCATAGAGCAACCAAATAACAATATTGATGCAACTAATATGAACACATTAAAACCAATATAGCAACATTGGGCAGACCACCAAGAACACTTTAGCAAACACGAAACACTATTAAAACACTATTAAACTTTAGCATCCAAATAACAATCAAAATGATGCAACCACACTGAAAACCACTATACAGTGGCAACCTACAGTGGTCCAAATCATTAAGAAAATTCAGCAACCACATAACACCATAGTAAAACAATGCTGTGCACCTAATCAGCAACATATCAACCTAATAATTTTGATGCAATCATTTTGAGCACATTAAAACCAATATAGCACCATTGTGCAAACCAAAACATTATATTAAAACCACTCTATCCTCCTTATAACAACCAAAATAATGCCGCAATCATAGATGCAATATATTGACACAGTGCAATGTAATGCAACCTCTCTAAACACCTTATTAACCATATAGCAACCAATTAACAATATTGATGCAATCATTCTGAACACAATAACACCAATATAGTAACGTTGTGCAAACAATTAAGAACATTTTAGCATCCAAAAACCAAGTGATTGAAGGCCATATCAATTCAAACACTCCTTCAAAATGTGGCCTTCAATCACTTGGTTTTTTCACCACCACACTGCTGTGATGCAGCTGGCCTTCAAAAAGTTCAAAAAGTATGTACTTTTAGTGTAGGAAATATGCATACTTTTAAATGTGCATCAGAAGATTATCTAAGCAGGGCTCGAAATTGCGACCATTTTGGTCGCATATGCGCCCGAAAATTAATCGATGCGACCTCATAATATATTTGGGCGCATAAGTGCGACCTGTTTTGATTTTTTTTTAAAACGTGCTGAATCGCTCTTCCCTGCCGCTATATTGGTTCATATTAGCTGTCAATCACTCAAGGCTTTCCACTGTTAGATGACAGGGAGGGAGCTTATATGTCCACGGGAAATGCAAACGGCTAAAAAATGAAAACTTAAAGCACACAGGTTTGCAAAGTGCAAACCCCACCTAAAGTTGAGGCGCAGATGAGAGCGATCATGACACGTGGTGAATATTGATCCGCCAGCTGAGATCAATCGAGTACGTGCTTTTCGGAGAAGGTGGCCGAGTCTCGATGCGTTGCATTCACTGCGTGTTCAGCGCAAATGTCCGCTAAAAGTCAAATCTAATACTGTATCATAGCCAAAGAAGCTCGCCTTTACTAAGTTTACACTGAAACTGCGTCTCATAACACACAGCGGTATTGCGCCGATGCTCAACCTGCTCATAAATGGGGTCGGCTGAGTCGCCTGCTTTTCCACAAACACAGAAAAATGAAAATCAGCTCAGACGGAACATTTAAATTGACACAAACTGAAACCAAAACTTTTAAAGAGTGATAGAAGTGAGACTTTACTTACATTCTTTTGCCTATTCTTTCTTGAGGTGTATATTAATTTTTTTATTTAGTTACTGATGACTGTTTTGCAGCTTTCAGCCTTGAATTTAATATTTTATTATAATCTTTTGTTTGTTTTGCAGCAGAAATATTATTTATTAAACTGACATGCATATATATGCTGTTTAGCAGTACAAAATAAATATTTCTTACTGCAATGCTTTATTTTTGTTTGATGCAAACTATACATTTATTTTTCATAAAGTTACATACATTCAAGCACATTCAAGGCAGCATGATGATGAGAAATGTAATTCATTGTTACTATTATTGTCATTTTCATCATCATTAGTATTCTAGAATTATAAGACATAGACATTTTGGAATTATTGCACACAAATATCAATGTCATCTCAGCATTAGTTATAGTTGTTTCTGGTTTTTGTTAGTCCTAATTGATGTTGTTTTAAAATACAATAAGTCCCTTAAAATACAATTTGCAGCGGTGCTCAATCATTTTTGGTGGGTGCTCCTAAATTTTTTCTGGTGCTCCTAAATTTTTAAAGTTGGGAGCACCGGTGCTACCAAGTAAAAAAGTTAATTTCGAGCCCTGCTAAGCTTTGGAACAAAGGCTACTACCATCTCAATAATCGAACATTCTATTGCTTAGTTTCCAGCCCTGTCAATCTTGACACATCATCCACGTTTCTTTTATATTCTGCTAGAATACATATAATTAAGCATTTCAAGAGTTCACACTTAGCTCATGACTTACGAAAGCTTATTGCTGTCCCGGGAGAGAGCCCTGAGCTCACGGGATCCTCTAGTCCAGGGCTCCCTACCTTTGTTTAGGCCAAGGTGAACTTCCTGAGAGCGAGACGACTAGTAAAAGAGACTTTGGTTTAAGTGGTCTATAATGCAGAGCTTATTTAGGCCTTGAGAAAAAACTGAAACCCCCGGGGGAAACGTGCCAGCTCCATGCAGAGACACCAGATGCTTAAGTAAGAAGCCCAGAGCCATTGAAATTCCTGCTGGTTGCTGGGCCGCCGAGCCACATATTTTGGATAAAGGTGGAAGAAGGGGGAGGAGGGGGGTTTCTTCAAGACGAAGATAGTTGTAAATGGAAAAGGAGGATATATATAGGAACTTGGGATCCTTTGATTGGAGGATCGTGATTAGCTAATATGAGTCATCATGAGTGTGTACTCCTCTCGAAATTAGTTTAAGAAATTAAACTTCACTTAGAAGTTTAATGCCCAAACGTGTCTTTATAGAAGTTCACATTGGTTTTGCAGATGAAGTATAATGCAGAAAACATGATTTAAATATTTAAATATGTTCAGAATTCAAAATCAATTTAAACATGTTTAGTCCCTCAGTTGGGCGAATCAGTGGCAGTAGGTAGTGCTGTCGCCTCACAGCAAGAAGGTCGCTGGGTCGCTGGTTCAAACCTCGACTTAGTTGGCGTTTCTGTGTGGAGTTTGCATGTTCTCCCTGCCATCGCGTGGGTTTCCTCCGGGTGCTCCGGTTTCCCCCACAGTCCAAAGACATGTGGTACAGGTGAATTGGGTAGGCTAAATTGTCCGTAGTGCATGAGTGTGTGTGTGAATGTGTGTGTGGATGTTTCCCAGAGATGGTTTGCGGCTGCAGGGCATCCGCTGCGTAGAAACTTGCCGGATAAGTTGGCAGTTCATTCCACTGTGGCGACCCCGGATTAATAAAGGGACTAACCCGACAAAAAAATTAATGAATAGTCCCTCAGTTTAGTAGTCTGTTTAGTTAAACAATTTTAACAGTAAACAAGGGTTTATGCAACAACATAATAATTCTAAATGCATTTTCAACCACATATCAACACCCTGGCAACCAGACACAAAATTCTGTTATTTTGGTTGGGATTTTTTCCCACTAACATTTTCCTCAACTCAAATTTCCACGTTTTCCCCACTCAGGTATCAGTTTGTTAAATGAGAGGATTGTTAAATACTGCCAAATATATGTTAAATAACTGTTAAATATATGTCCAAAACATGCATTATTATTTTAATTTATATAAAATTTCAGATAAATTTGCAACTACAATGTAACACAATGTAACTTGATGTACAAATGTGTCCCCTGAAAAGAAATTATGATGGCAGTAACTTTTTTTTCCCTTAATTTCCTCTGTAAGAGGAGAAATTATTGGGTAAAGGGGCAAAAAAAAAAGAAAGGCAGATTTAATTTTTAGTCTAATTTCATTCATATTATCTCTGATGAAAATGCAGTGAATGACTTTAATTCTCCCTGGTCAGCTTAAAAGAGCTGCGAAGAACACTCAAGCACATATTAGACAGCCGGAAAAAACACACACGCACGCTCACACACACGCAGCATCTCTGAAGCTTTTTCAACTCACTTCCACATTAAGCCTCTGCTTGTCTCCAGGGCTCGGACAGCCATGAATCTATATCTCTGTTTCTTTCCGCTTCTGAAGGTGGAGGAGTGGAAGTTTACTGCTGTGTGTGACGTCTGTGTGTGCGGCAAAACGGTTTGATGCTTTCCCATTTCTCATCTCATAAAACAAAACAAAATGTCAGAGTGAAGGCAACAAAGAGGATGATTTATAGGTGTGTGTGTGTGTGTGTGTGTGTGTGTGTGTGTGTGTTTGTGAGACTCCCCATGGTCTTCTTCACATAAAACCGCTTGTGTTGCGACATGTAACCTTGGAGATTAAATTAGAGGCCAAAAATATGGGCAGCTTTATAACTGATTCTGAAATAACCAAGTGGAAGACCAAGAAACTAAATCTAGATAGAACAGAAAGCAAAAACTGTTCTGTAGTTTGTGTTAAATTATATAAAGTTCAACGCTCGCCACTGTGGTAGCTTGAAATTAACCTGTTAACCAGAAAATTTAAAGGGATAGTTCACCCAAAAATGTACTCTCCTTTCATTTGTTCCAAACCTGCTTCTTTCTTCTGTTGAACACAAAAGAAGAAACCTGTAACCATTGACTCCATATATGGATGCAACGATTGTTAACCGCACTGTTAATAATCGTAAAGGCTTCTCAACAGCGCATTTCTGCACGGAACAAAACTGCTGCAATTAAACAGTTATGCCAACTGTGTGCTAGTTTAATATAATGAGCTTGTACACTGAGGCTAATGCGCATGCACACTGGATTAACTATGGCTGAGGCTATTAACTAAGGGCCATTCACATATTGCTTCTTTTGCATGCAAGTTCGTTATTTCCAATGGAGGCACTCGGCTTGCGCATGCATATTGGGAGTAGCAGACTCACGCTTTCTAGGAGCACCTAGTTGAACAGATGCTGCAAGTGCGCCACGAGTCATGTGACAAGAACTGACTGATTAACTTCATACTTTGTTTGGATTATACACATTTCTACTAAGGAGAAAAAAATACAAATAAAAAATACCAAACAATTTTGAAAGTTGATCGAAAGTATAGACGGAGGTTTAGCAGCCTTTTTACTACATTTGTTCTCTTTAAAAGGGAAACGGTTAACTAATGTGTAGCTTAGATTTACATTAGAAAAATAAATTGTTTTTTTTTTTATTCTCATTTTTATTTATTTATTTATTTATTGTTTTGTCATTTATTTTCAGTGTAAAATAATTACTTATGTTTGAATGTCAAAACCTTTTTTTTTTACTTATTTTTAAGTCCAAAGAGAAATGTAAGGAGCTAAAAATATGCCAAAACAGTCTGAATTTGAATTGTATTAATTTGAATTATTGACAATTATATTTTAATAATTCTGAATATTTTTATGAGGTTAGAATTTCTTCATTTGAATTTGAATTTCATAACTTGAATATTGAACATCTGAAATTTGAGATCTAATACTTGAGTTTTTTAAGGCTGATTTTTGTATAGACGTATCTTTAATTTTCAGATTTTTTTGTATTCCGAATTCATAGAATGCAGAGATCCAGTTTGTAAAAATACAGTTTCAAGTTTTCAAGATGAAGAAATTCAGAACATCAAATTCAATATCCTAAAATTCAAAACCAGAAATTCAGATCGTGAAATTCAGATTCAGTGGAAAGTAGGTCAGGGGTCATCAACAGGGAAGAGTAAACGATCAACGAAAAGTCAAACTCATCGTTTAAAGCGCCATTTTAAAACTAAAACATAGGAGTTAAACGGGGCCTTAGTAGACTGTCTGCTTAATATCTGGAGATACAACAGACATTTAACTGACTATAAGAAACTAGTACATGTCAACTTAACCTAACCCTAACCCAAACTCCAACCTAAAAATCTACTTATAATCTAATGAGAATTAGTTGGCATGTAGATGCAATGTAACTTAAATTAAACAAAGAGACCATCAAAATAAAGTGACCAATTAATTGAATAACAAAAAAGTTCCTTACATTTATAAAGAGCTTTTCTGGATACTCTCACTGAGCAGTATAGAATCCCCATCAGTATACTGGGGCAGCATTAGAACCCACACAAACCACAGGTTGAGCGCCCCCTGCTGCCCTCACTAACACCACTTCCAGCAGCAACATAGCTTTCCCATGTGGTCTCCCATCCAGGCGCAGCCCTGTTTAGCTTCAGTGGGCAACCATTTGAGAATTGCAGAGAGCTTGCTGCCAATGTAACAAAACATTTACCACAAACTAGTAAACAACGTTACAATAAAACCTAAAAAGGTGATGGTTTTTGTAAATTGGTGTTTTTTTTTGTTGTTTTTTTTTTTGCAAACAATTTGATATTCAAAAACAGTTGTTCTGTATATTATTTGTAAGATAATATTACAGTATATCTAGCATAATGTTCTTAAGTATTATTGTTTTATTTTGCTAAAAGATACATTATAGTAACCAATTAATTGTAGCGTTTTTACTTTTTTTTCTGGTTACTTTTTTTGTGCTCACCGTTTGGAAGGACATTTTTGGGAAACGTGTGAGGGAGTTTGAAGAAAACAACAAACAAGACACAACAATGTGTGAAATACAAGAGCAATCTGTAAATCAGACATCAAATGAACAAAAGATAGATAGACTGCCGTACTCTGTCACACACACACTTAAGTGTTGAACTCAAGAGGGTTTTCTTCTTCCTTCTGGTGACAGATTGTGGCAGGTGTGAGTTTTTAGAGTGACAGTGTGCCAAAATCAGCCAACACACACGCACACACAAAGCAAGAGAGGTTCCAAAACAGTCTACATTCACAAACCTGAGGGAATCACATTGGTATTACAATGTTCTGAAATCTTTACTGTCACGCACTTTTATTTTTAATATTTTATTAATTTATTTTTTTAATTATTAAGTCACCCATAGATGGTCTAGTAAATTTCAGCATAAAAAAAAACAACAAAAAACAGCAAAACCTAATGAATAACTTGCAAAAGCGTGTCACTTGCTCAAAATGGATTGCTTATCTGCTTGTTAAGTGATGACGTGTTGGTGACGTATGTAAGTCTGTTTGCGGGTCCAAGACGCCACTCGTATGAGTTGAGAAATTATTCATATGATCACTTTTTATTCATATTACACATTAAAGTGAATTTTATATAAAATCATAGTGTGCACAACAATCTCTGTGCTTGCTGCATAACAAACACCAACATTTTAACAATTTATAAAAAAATTATCATTTTCTGGCCATCGGATATTAGGCATGGATATATATATATATATATATATATATATATATATATATATATATATATATATATATATATATATATATATATATTGCGATCGTGATTTTCGAAAGTATTACAGTGCTTTGTGAACGTTTATTATTACCATTTTATGAGTCTTCCTATACAGTTAAATAGAGCGCTTGGACCTGGAAGCCACTTCGCGTGACGTCACATCATTATGACAGCTTACTCTGTACATTTTTTGTACAAAGTCAGATTTTGGTGAAACTTCCTGAAAATGCTCAAGAAAGCACTACTGTATATACTATTTAAACAGCCGTTTGAAAACTACAGTAAAGTTAGACATCACTGCGATTAGTGATGTATCTGAGTACAAGACTCTGAATATGCATGTTTCACATTTTTACTGCGGATGCTCTTTGCAATTTTACAGTTTTTCTCAGTGGCTTTGGTGCATTTCTCACAACACTATTTACATTTGCACAACAGTTAATGCATTTCCCAAAACGATTAGTACAAACTACAAAACCTAGCTGATAACCTGCAAAAGTGTGTCAGTTGCTCAAAATGGATTGCTTATTCCTCAAAAGCGAGTATTGATGTCAATGAAAGTATCAGTGTCATCCAGATGAAAAGTCCTGGCACCATTGTTTAGGAACAAGATAGTCAAATGGCTTTGTCATGTTTTCATTATGACAGTTTACTCTGTACATTTTTTTCCAATTCAAAGGTGACACTGCCTGAAAATGCTCAACACAGCACTATATACTATTTGCACAGCCATTTGAAAAGTACAGTAAAGTTAGACATCACTGCATGTAGTGAGGTATCTGAGTACAAGACAGGGAATATGCATACTTCACATTTTTACTGCAATTCTACTTTACTGCAATTCTACTTTATTCACAGAATTGTGCAAAAGAATAAATACACCCTTATTTACAACAAACATAAACTGCCTTTGGGTAGAGCTGTGCACAACTGTAAACAATATTGCAGTGCATATTGAAACTGAACCTAAAACATACACAGGTCTGTAAATCATTCATGGAACTGTTCAATTTAGAAGACATTTTGAGGGAAAAAAAATATTAAAATGTTTTCATAAAATTTTCTTGACAGATTTTGACAACTAGTTCAACGTTTTTGTATGTAATGACTGAAGTAATGAAATGAGGACTATTAAATTAATATGGAATGACTCTTCAGCATTTACAAGTTTAGTTAATTTTAACTGACATGACATAAGCGAATGATAATGTTATAAACAGCAGAGAGCTGTATGAAAGCAATTGATGCATGTCTAAACGCATTTCCAATTTGTTGGAAGGAATGAGAAACTGCTACTATGATGTGCACAGATGACTAATTGTTTTAAGAAATGCATTAACTGTTGTGCAAATGTAAATAGTGTTGTGAGAAATGCACCAAAGCCACTGGGATAAACTGTAAGTCACCAATAGACAGTTCAGTAAATGTCAGCATAAACAAAATTACTTCAATTACTTTTACTTATGAAATCAAAATAGGAAATTTGTGTTTTTATAGTCATTAGTTTTTTAGTTTAGTTTCACAGTTTTATTAATCCCACCTCGGGGCAATTAAGTTAGGGATGAGACAACAAACACATACCAAGACAAATTACTCACAGACAATATTGAAAAACACAATCCATAATTGTCATAATCATTTAGATCCTTGTTTACTTCTCTCTCTTTATGTCAAAATGTACAATAATATTCTAAAATGTGTGATATTTGTAAATTTTTGAAAATTTCTATAAATAAAGTTGGGGAAAGAAAAACACAATCCAGCATGCTTCATAATAACCTCATTAATATAATAACACAACAAACAACAGCAGTAAGGACAGACCCGTATATTATAAATGTAAAACTTGCTAAAATGTAAGGTTAAAAAGCCTTATATCCTCAGGAACAAAGCAGAATTTATATCTATTAGAAGAGCATTTAATGCTTCTGAACATTCTTTCAGAGGGCAACATTATAATAAAGGGCTTCAGAGAATTGGAATAATCTCCTATCACACTTTTAATATTCCTTATCAAATATCTCTGCTAGCTGTAAAAGCTAATCTTCATATTTTAGACAGACAGACAGACAGACAGACAGATAGATAGATAGATAGATAGATAGATAGATAGATAGATAGATAGATAGATAGATAGATAGATAGATAGATAGATAGATAGATAGACAGATTGACAGACAATCACATTGACCAATCATGTGTTCTCTAAGTAACAATGTCCCGCCCTCTTAAACTACCAGCCAATCATTTGCAGTAATATGCAGTTACCCTTTTTGTTGAACTGTGGTGGCATTTCCTGGTCAAGTGAGATGAAGACAGGTAGGGAAGCTGTTTTTTCTTCCTCTGATTTCTTGAGGTCTCGAAATGCTTGTGAGAGGACCTTGTTTTTGTATGTGTGAACGTTTATACTTGCTGTAAACTAGTTTTGAGTGTTGGGGTTAGTTGAGTTAGTTCACTTGGCGGCCATCTTGGAAGTGCATCAGTCAGGAGTTTGCTAGACATGCTAGTGTTTACCATCGACTTGTTTGTAACTGTAAAGCTTACATTTCGATTGTTTATGTTGAATGAATGATTACAACTGTGATAATTGGCTGTTTGAAAAATCATTACAGGTATGACGTCATTTGTTTCTTTTGTCGTTGTGTTCATTTTAATTGGATAACGCTTCAGTGGAAGTGTAATCATTTCTGTCAGTTTCAAATGCTTTCTAATTCCTTAAATCAGGTTTTGTTTCAGGCTGGACTAATGTTTAATGAGTAAAATTGGTTTTATATTCACATTTTCATTCATTTTTGAATAGTGACAACTTGCGACAGTCTCTTACATTTTTTATAAGGCTACTTTGAATATTTGGTCTGAAATGACATGTTAATATGACTTCAAAACAACATTAGCTCTATTTAATTGACTGTGAACAGTGTTGTACTTTCATGGTCATTGGATGATAATGTGATTTAACTATTTAATACTTTTCTGAAGTTATATTATTAAGGAGAAAGTCCAAATGTTTGATTATAAAAAACAACTTTACCTCAATGTTTAATCCTAATGTTAAAATTCAGAAGATCAGTTTCACGTTCAAGATCATGTTCAATATCTAAATAGAGTGGGTCATGTTTTCTCTCACCTTGTGTTGTTTTAGTTTTTATTGAAGTCGTCTGGGATCTGTGCGATTTGGCTGGCTGTCAAGAGTCTTGCAAAGAGTAATGCAAAATTTGATTGAATGCATGGCCTTCGACTTTAACAATAAAACAATATATGAGAAATGTTTTCTCTTTCTTATTTTGCTTGCTATGCTAAATATGCAAACATTGCTTTATCTGAAAGGACATATACACTGTAAATCTAGATAGGATATCACTGCGTATATGCACATCAATATAGCATCATTTTTGTTACACTGTATAACAATAATTCTAATTTTTACAGTACTGGGATGGTTGGGTTTAGAGTTGGGGTAGGTGTAGATGTTTCGGCAACAATCGTGTCTGATCTAGCAACAATTCACTGTAAAAAATAAAACCCAATATTTACTTAATATAATTGAGGCAACAGATTACAAGCAATACTATTAATTAAATTATATATATATATATGTGAAAAATGTTTATCAAATGTTCTTTGTGCCGAGTGCCATTAGAATTTTAAATACTGGGTTTTAATTATGTATAGGGATTTAAATTGAGTTTTTTAATGTGATATATGTGACTACGTTGATGTGGTTGTGTGGTGAAGCCAAAGATAAATTTCCACTTGTGCACAATAAAGAAAGTAAAGTAAAAGTCTATATACAACAGTTCCCTCTGGTTCTTGAATCTGATTGGCTGATAGAAGTGCGATATTTTGCAAGTAACATCAAACAAAGGCCTCTTCACCCTTCACCTCTGTGTATTACTCCGCCCACATATAGCAAGCAACAAGCCGGCTACAGTTTGACAAATATTACTGTTGTTAGACAACAAAATGTACTTTTAAGGCTTTTTTAGTCGAGAATGTAGTTGTTTAGATTGCAACTAGGCAGTTTATTTGTAAGAATAGTGCCTTTTTTAAAATATTGACAATTTCTGAGAGCTCGTCGGCGGCCAAAGACGGTTGACGTTGTCTATCCACAAGATGGAACCAGAACTGCATATTAAGCCATTGCTCAGTGTGTTCTCTTGAGCGTGAATTAAAAAGCTGAAATACAGAAGCCTCGTGGTTTTTTAAGTGGACCGGATCGGGAGGGAGAAGCTTCTTATTGACTCTATCACAAACACAACAGCAGTCTGGTGAGAAATCTCTGTAGACGGATGGCATTTCATGTTACGTTCAGCCTTATAATCTTAAAATGTGAGCAAAATTTGCTGTTTTGTCATCACCTTAAGGGGTCACACACCAGAAGCACCTCTTGCTATAGAGAATCATTCAAAAACTAGCTCTAAAGTGACATTGGTGAATTAGTAACAGCTTCTGCTGTTTTGACGTCAGCTGCAGGTGTGAATGAATGGCGGAAGAAAGTAGTTTCTAATACAAAAGGGTTTTATACTGTCTGTGTTTGATTTTCTTTTTTATGTACAAGATTGTGCCGTTGAACTGTTGTATAAATGCAATATCACACTCGTAGCAGTGTGCTATGCCTGAATATCAGCACTGGTTGGGCGCTAAGGGTGCAATGCATGCCTCCCACCAGTGTTGATATACAGCCATAGTACACTGCTACTCGTGTGATATTGCTCATATATGTGTGTATGTATGTATATATATGCTAATATCTTAACCTTAATTATTATTTTGCCTCGTTACATATTTACTAATATTGTGGGTCGTAGAAATTTTGAAATTTTCTCCATTTATCAAAATAAATTTCTCAACGTTTGAATTTCAACTGAGGGTGGGACATAGAGTAACTCCTCCCCTTCTAAAAAAAACAGCCAATAGCATTTTTTTTCTTACAGCTCTGCCGGTAAGAGTGGTTAAACTCAAGCGCATCAAATGAGAAACGTCTTGAATGGGACGGGGCATGGCTGACACTTGAGAGCATTTGATTGGTCAGAAGATTTGATAAGAAACTGAAGTGAGGTGACGTGAAAAAAAATCGTTGATCTATTTAGGCGGAAGTGTTTCCTTATCATGGGAAAATGTTTTGTGTGGTTTTGTTACTTATAAAACAGAAGCTTTACATAAAAGAAAATATATTTTCTTAATCTTCTTACCTTATACCAAAATTTATATACATAAATGTAAATTTTCAAACCAAAACCCTTTTTTTTTTACATTTTGCTTACTGAAATGCAGTATTACTTTTTTTTTTAAAATTCTTTGTTTATTGATTTTAATGAACATACAAACGTAAACAAAAAAAGGGCAAAGACAAATGTATCAGTAGACAAGTATAGCAGCAAAAGGCAAAGAGAAAAAAATTAAATACATTTAAAAAAAAAAATAATAATAATAATAATAATAAATAAATAAATAAACATACAAACAAAATACAAAAAAAAATTATAAAATACACAAAGTTATGCCATGGTTAAGGTCACACATATTGTGAAAATACATCAGATGTGTTCATAGAGTCAGAGGATCATTAGAGGCATCCATATTTTTTGAAAGGCATCCCCTTTGTTTTTTAAGTAGTATGTATATTGTTCCAAGAGCATTGTTTCATTCAGGAGTTTTATGAACAGTTCAAATGTTGGGTTTTTTTGTTGGTTCCAGTTGAGCAAAATGCATTTTTTTGCTAGATAGGAGATGATGCAGAGTCTCTTTATAGAAATAGGATCAAGTGTCTTGTTCAGTTCTGTACCAAAGAGGTATAGTGTTAGTGTGTTGTATAATGGAACTTGCAAAGCTTTGGCTGTAAAGTCCTGTACTGCTTTCCAGAAAAAGTTTAGCTTTTTGCATTCCCAAAAGACGTGCATGATTGATCCTGAATAGGTTTTACATCTGTGACATCTGGATGATACATTAGGATACATTTTGCTCAAACGAAGTGGAAATGCAGTATTACTATGAAAATATTTCTAAAAAAAGGCTTTAAAACAACTGAAATTTGTAAACTATATAATCCTTTTCTTTAATGTGTGATGTATATACCCCTTCTGTTTGTTTTTGTTTTTATTTTTTTGTTGTTGTTTTTATTTTTTTAAAATGTTTTCTTTTTGTATTTTCATTTTATTTATGATGTACTGTTATTGTAGATTCTTACTTTTCACATAAAAAAACAAAACAAAAATTAGGCGGAAGTGACAAACTGTAGATTTGGATGTTTATATCAGTCTTATATTTTATCATGCGAATTGTCACTGTTTTGGAGCACACTAGATCATAGATATCCTTAAAACTGACTTTTAACTAGCTTTTAATTTAACGAGAACTTTGAATTCTGCTGCACTATTTTATTAAATGCGAAAGTGTACAAATATATAACCAACCTCAATGTCATTGCAGATGTCAGTTCCATTCGATATTTTTTTTTATCTAGAGCTGCATGTCGAGCGTTGCAGTTTGCACTCAGCTTTTATTTTAAGAGCGTCTGCTGCTGCTTCAGTCTCTGGTGTGGGTTTATACGCTGATAAACTGGCTCAGTGATTTCATTAACTATGCATGCAGGCTACTGATGACAGTTACCCTGAGAGATTCCCTGAGATCACAGACGCACAAAACAACAGCAGCGCAGGATGAGCTCGGTTATTAGAGCCGGTAAACAGGAGCTGCGGAAACACTGTTTTGAGGCGCATTAATCAGGACGGCGCTCTTTCAGGGTCAGTGTGTTTACTGGAGAATTTGAGCGTACTCGTATGATTTCAAACGAAACAACCTGCTGAGAAAAAATGAGGTTAAAAATACATTAGATGAGAGAATATTTGAAGAAGAAGGGAAAAAAGAGGATTAAAGCAAGTTTGCTGTTGAAATGCATTCATAGTAATGGGGAAAAGCAGAAATATTAGGGACAGGGTAAACATAATTTCGAGTTTAACAAACTATATGCATATTGCCATGCAAATTAGGCATAATTTCTGTAGGTGAGATTTATCTCTTTATTAAAGTCTCCTTGTGTTCATACATCAGCTATTCGTGATTGCATTGTATTACTGCGATTCTCATGTAAATCGAAATACCCAATATGCTGTAGCAAATCTATTAAAATGTTTTATAGTTTTGCAGATTATACCTGTAAACTGCATTTCCACACAGCTCTATTATTTCTATGTATGTATATTCAACTTTACCAGCATACCTGACAAAAGTCTTATTGTTAATCCCACATGTAAGAACACTAAATAATAACTTGACTTCTAGTTGATCATTTGAAAAAAGTGGCAGGTTGATTTTTTCCAATTAATCATCTGTTTAACTGCATCCCAATCATTACATATACTGCAGAAGACCTACTGGAACCCACATAGACTCAAGATTCTCATAGAAATCAGTCAAGTTTGGTGAATGAAAACTTGGGCCCGTCCGCTGCACCACTGGACATTTGTGCTGCCCATTACATTGCAAACCACAGGAGAGGGCAAATTCTTCAGCAGGATAGCGCTCCTCATACTTCAGCCTCCACATCAAAGTTCCTGAAAGCAAAGAAGGTCAAGGTGCTCCAAGATTGGCCTGCCCAGTCACCTGACATGAACATTATTGAGCATGTCTGGGGTAAGATGAAGGAGAAGGTATTGAAGATGAATCCAAAGAATCTTGATGAACTCTGGGAGTCCTGCAAGAACGTTTTCTTTGCCATTCCAATACTGGACATTATTTCTGTTTAATGACAAGACTTTTGTGTAAGCAAAGTCAGACCTTACTGTCCTAACTTAATAATTAAAATCAAGGCATGATCATATTTTATTTTGGTAAAATAAGCGTAATCTAGAGGTCTATGCTTTTTCATTTAAGCCACTATTGATAGCAAATGATTGACTAGAAGTCAAGTTATTATTTGTTGTTCCAAAAGTTGGTGTAGTGTACAGTACTTTTACTGTATTATAGTTTTTATCATGTGCTTTTAGTTGAAAGTTTAATAATTTTTTTTTAAATAAAATATTTAGTTTAACTACCATATTAGAAAAAAATTACAATTAGAATTAGAATTTTTTTATTATTGTCTTATATAATTTCTGTAAATGTTTTGTTTATTTTTCTTTTGTGTAATATTTGGCAAGTAATGAGATTATCATGACTTTTTAAAGGTTCTTAATTACTCCTGTAACAGGTCTATACATTCATTCATTTATTCTTTTTCCTTCAGCTTAGTTCATTATTTATCAGGGGTTGCCACAGTGGAATGAACCACCAGCTATTCTGACATATATTTTATGCCACGGATGCTATTCCAGCCGCAACCCAGTACTGGGAAAGACCCAAACTCTCTCTCTCTCTCTCTCTCTCTCTCTCTCTCTCACACACATACACACACACACACACTCCAGCCGATTTAGTTAGTTCCGAAATTCAAACCAGTGACTTACTTGCTGTGAGGCGACAGTGCTAACCACTGAGCCACTGTGCCGCCTATAGATCTATATTCATTCATTCATTTTCTTTCCAGCTTAGTCCCTTTATTAATCTGGGGTCGCCACAGCGGAATGAACTGCCAACTTATCCAGCACATGTTTTAAGCAGTGGATGCCCTTCCAGCTGCAACCCATCACTGGAAAACACCTACACACACTCATTCACATACATACACTACGGACAATTTAGCTTACCCAATTCACCTATAGCGCATGTCTTTGGACTTGTAGGGGAAACCCATGCAGACATGGGGAGAACATGCAAACTCCTCACAGAAATGCAAACTGGCCCAGCCGAGGCTCAAACCAGTGACCTTCTTGCTATAAGGCGATTGTAATACATATTGCATATTTAATATGCTATTTTTCTCTCATGAGTCACTTTCAGAGTCTGAAATGGTCACGCATGCATTGTCTCCAAACTCCTCCTTCCTAAAGTATACTCTGCTCTGATTGGTCAGACAGTGAGATGACTCATTTCAGGCAGTTCGGAATTGCTTTTCGTTTGAGAGCCACTAACAACATTTATCCAGCAGTCTTTGATTTTTAAAACTTTAGTCCATTTACATTCACAAACCGACACGTTACACTGTGCGCAGTATTTAATCAATATGTTTCTAAATCAGTATCAAAACCCCTTGTCCATACTTTTCTAGGTTGAACAATCTCAGTCCTCCGAATCTGATAGTTTACAGGAGCCCCTTCGACTCATTAATAAACCATGAAAGCTTGAAGGCCCCCCGAGGAGTTTTCCCTTAAACAAATCGATCTCCTGCCTGATGAAATCCGCTCCAGAAACCTGTAGCCACATCATCTGAAATCACTTTTAATTATCCACATCAGAGAGGTATGTTTTTATCAGTGCCAATTCATCCCGTGCAGTACGAAAGCAGTATGAATTTACCTCATTTTTGTTTTTCAGAAGGGGGATATTACTGCGATAAGTCTGAGGCCTTTGTTTTTGATGTTCAGCCACAAACTAGAAGACACATTGAGTGCAGTTCACAGCAGGTGAATGAAAGCACGGAAAGAGTTCGTCTCGGATCTTATTACAGGCCTCAGATGTTCACAGATCACGGCTAATTGCTTTTCCTCTGTGCCTTCGCCGTCTTAAATTAGATTTGCTTTTACTTTTTCTTCAGACACATCCCATCCACTTAAAGCTAACCGTTTTTGTTTTGTAAGGCCATCTGCTAATTTAGGATCCAATACCAAACCTTTAACATCATTTTAATTCATCCCCCCCTTTTTTGTTTGCACTTCCCAACTGAGGTGTGTGGTTTAGAATCAGGCGGCATGCCAGGACTTGAATATCTATCATCTCTTTTGCATTCTTTAGACTTTGCCTTTGTCGAAAGTCTTTGTTTCAGTTTGTGTAACAGTAGAACAACAACGGCGAGTATGTTTATTCTTGTGAACCTCTGTGCATTAGTGTTTGCTCTGTAAACAGCCGCTCGTAGCTTTCTCCTATCGAGCTGAACCGGCGCAAACAAATCCAAATCCACACAAACTACAAGAGTGATATTCTAACAGGACTTCTTAAAAGTAGCTCTCTTTTATTTGGATGTCAGTTGTTGGCTTTTTGAAGTGGAGCGAGGGAATGTTTCCTGGTTTTGTAACCCTTGTTGTTTTTTTTCCATGATTTGCTTCCTTTTGTGTTTTTTCAGTCATCATAACCTTGCAAAAACAGTGAGTCCTTGCATGCATTTTCTAGCTGCTTCTTTTAGGGTGCTTTCACACTAATACTTTTGGTCTGCTTGGTGTCAGAGTTCTGTGATTACGTCTATCTGTGATTACACTCCGTAAACAGCGGTGAGTTCGGTGAACTGAGGACCTTCAGGGCCAATCACAGCCATTTTTGTTGAGCATGTGAACACGATGGCAAATAAGTGGCTATTTAAAATACTTTGATTGTTTTATATTTTGTTACAAACATACAGTGTCATCCTGCAACTGCTTTGCAGCATATGAAATGTCCCAAACACCATTTCTAACTGTCCAAAATGGAGGAAAAAATTTTTTTTTTACTCTCTGATAGTCAAAACATGGTCAAAAAACCTATGTTAAATATGCATTACAAAACAGTCAGGAGAAAATGTTTTATGTAAATTTGGACCCCCAGTCCACATATATGGACATTGTTTTTTTCTAAAAGTACTTCATATCAAAAGATAATACTTAGGGCTTTATTCTAATTAGGTTCCAATAAGCCCAAATAGCAAAGAGAAATAAAAAATGCATGTAAAAGAACACAGTGGGCCTTAAGAGGTTAAAAAGGTGGTTCATGCTCAAAAACACTACAATGTGGCTGAATTAAAACAATTCTGCAAAGATGAGTGGGTCAAAACTTTTCCACAGCACTGTAACAGACTCATTGCAAGATATTGAAATTGATTGGCCCAACCAGTTATTAGTTTTAGGGGGAAAACAAGTTATTATTTCCAGAGCCGAACTGTTGCACTCCATAATAGTTTAAAAGGAAAATGTTTAGTTTAAAAAGGAGAATGTTTGCGCTAGGGCTGTGCAATTAATCGAAAATCCGATTTCGATTTCGATTATGGCTTCTAACGCTTATGAAAAACCATTAATCGAGATAAACGATTATTGCCTCATATACCAAAAACGCGAAAGACCGCAAGTTTATGTGTGTGTGCAACACGCGCACACACAAGCATGCGGTCAGCATTCGGTCTCATTCACACACTGAGACGAGCAGAGGAGCGCAGATATCTAAAGTAATCTTAACATGAGCGCTTTAATGGTCAAATAGGTGTCAAAACGCGGTGATTAGTGATTATTCATATTAACCCTCATTTGCGTAATAAACAAACGAGTTGAGAATCAAAAGACACGTGAAAGAGAAACCATGAAAGTGACAGTGCGAAATGCTGCCACCTGTTTTATCATTAATCAAACGACGAGAAAATTCCTCGCTGCTCTTGACTGAAGGATTTTTGTAGCTAAAGTGTTTTTCTTAGGGTAAAGATGCTTAAATCACAGTTTGTTTCATATTTTTATTCTATTGTATTTATTTCTCTTTCCTTTGCAGGGTGGAAAATAACTGTATATAAACAGTTGTAGTCAGAATTATTAGCCCTCCTGAATATTAGCAACCCTTTTCCTCCAATTTCTGTTTAATGGAAAGAAGGTTTTTTTTTTTTTTTTTTTTTACGTATTTCTGAACATACTAGTTTTGATATATCATGTCTAATTACTGATTTGTTTTATCTTTGCTTTGATGACAGTACAACATTTTACTAGATGTTTTTCAAAATACAAGCATTCAAATTAAAGTGCAATTTAAAGGCTTAATTAGAGTAATTAGGCAAGTCATTGTATAACAGTAGATTCTTCTGCAGACAATCAAAAAATATATCGCTTAAGGGGGCTAATAATATTGACCTTAAAATGGGTTTCAAAATATTTAAACCTGCTTTTATTCTAGCTAAAATAAAACAAATAAGACTCTCTAGAAAAAAAAAATATTAGTGGAAATACTGTTAAAATTCCTTGCTCTGTTTAGCATTATTTGTGAAATAGTTATTTAAAAAAACTAAATTCTCAGGAGCGCTAATAATTTTGACTTCAACTAATAATCGTTTTGAATAATCGGGATTACAATTATGAGCAAAATAATCGTGATTATGATTTTTTCCAAAATCGAGCAGCCCTAGTTTGCGCATAAGATATAAGATCTGTCAGCCTACATATGGTACAAGTGAACTGTTTTCTTACAATGAAATATTACACCTTAGCCTTTCATTAAACTTGGTTGTACCCCAGTCATGTGTTTGACGGCTAATCTTCTGAAGCCACATCTCTAAACACTTTCATTATTTCATAACCGTTTCTGCTGCAGATCAGAGAAATAAATGTAATCTTTTAATAACGAGATTAAAGAATAATCCTCTGTCTGTTTGTGCCGCATCGCCGCCACATGAAAACCTGAACACTTCTGATGGAACTTACCGCAGTATTAATTTTTTTTAATCTTGAACGTTCAATTAAAAACAGCCTCTCTCTATGCCTTGTGATCTGCTTCTGGTTTCACCCTGGGGACGAAAGTCTGCGCATTTTAATCAGATACGTAGCATATTTGTTAAACAGTTTAATTTATCTAAATCTCATCCAAGCATGATTGACTGGGTTGGGCTTGATACTTTCCACTGCAAATAAGTGATAAGCAATAACATTTACATTTCAAGATGAATGCATAAGATTACTTTTGCATGCTTCAGTAGTTTTTTACCCACTTAAAAAGTTTTATTTATTTATTTATTTACATTGTTTTGAATGTTGAATGTGTATTATTTTTTTTTTATTTTGATGTTTATATATATCCATGAATTTTTATTATCAATATTATTATGGATGGTGATGATGGTAATAATAATAATAATAATTTATTATTATTATTATTATTATTATTATTATTATTTATTATTATTTTTTTTAAACTACCTGACAAGTCTAGATAAGTCAAGAGCAACAGATAATAACTTGACTACTAGTTGATCATTTGGAAAATTGATAGAAGGTCGATTTTTCTGATGAATCATCTGTTGAACGGCATCTCAATCATCACAAATACTGCAGAAGACCTATTGGAACCAGCATGGACCCAAGATTCTCACAGAATCAGTCAAGTTTGTTAAAGGAAAAGTCATGGTTTGGGGTTACATTCAGTATGGGGGAGTGCGAGAGATCTGCAAAGTGGGTGGCAACATCAACAACCTGAGGTATCAAGACATTTGTGCTGCCCATTACATTACAAACCACAGAAGAGGGCAAATTCTTCAGCAGGATAGCGCTCCTTCTCATACTTCAGCCTTTACATCAAAGTTACTGAAAGCAAAGAAGGTCAAGGTGCTCCAAGATTGGCCAGCCCAATCACCAGACATGAACATTGTATTGAAGGAGAAGGTATTGAAAATGGATCTAAAGAATCTTGAAGAACTCTGGGAGTCCTGCAAGAACGCTTTCTTTGCCATTCCAGATGACTTTATTAAAGAGTTTATTTAAGTCATTGCAGAGATGTATGTATGCAGACCTCCAAGCTCATGGGAGTCAAACACACTATTAATTTATTTTCCACTGCACCATGACTTTATATTCTATACTTTTGTTTAAGCAAATTCAGACCTTACTGTCCTAATTAAATAATTAAAAAAATCAAGGCATGGTAATATTTTATTTTGGTAAAATAAGCGTAATTTAGAGGCATTTAGTTTTTATTATTATTTGTTGTTGTTCTTAAAACTTTAATAGGTGACAAGACTTGTCAGGTAGTGTACCTTTTAATTTTATATATATGTATATGTAGTTCTGTCTGGTTCTCGAATCTTATTGGCTGGTAGCCGTGTGATATTCTGCAATAACAGCCCTGGACCAGCCTCCTCACCCTTCAATTTTGTGTATTACTCCACCCACATACAGCGACAAGCAAAGACACTCTACAGTTTGACAAATATTACTTCTTTTGGACAACATAATGTACTTTTGAGGCTTTTTTTTGTTGAGAATGTAGTTGTTTAGAATGCAACTATGCAGTTTTTATTAGGAAAGTAGTGCCTATTTCAAAATAATTATAATTTTTGAGAGACAGCGCATCGGCTGCCATTATTAGCCAAAGAAGGTTGATGTTATCCATCTACAAGATGACGACAGGATAATAAGCCCGTAGAAGATTAAACAGCGTAATTTCTAACTCCAGCTGATCAAATTATTATTAAACTGTTAAGTGATATTTTAAGTCGATCTCTCTCTTTTGTATGCTGTAGTGCTGTATTTATACCATATAATTGTAGTGTATTGAGTGTGAAATGGGACTCGTATATCAGGAATGTGTGTTGTGTTAGCAGAAAGAAAAAAGAAATGCCTCCATGTGTTTAGCGTTTTTCCTTATTGCACACACAACAGCAATCTGGTAGTGATTGTTGCTTTTTTCAGGGTTAATTATTGTTATATCCCGATTGCAACAGAGAAAAGCTGTAGACTAATAATGCAAGGAGATAACTCATTGCATATAACATGGCATTTCATGTCACGTTTAGTCCTATAATCTTAAAATGTTTGCAAAATCACCTGTTTTACACTAGAGAATCATTCAAATCCTAGCTGTTAAGTGACATTGATGAATTAGTACAGCTTCTGCTGTTCTGTTGAATGGCGGAAGAAAATAGTTCCTAATAAAAAAAAAGGGTTTTAGACTCTTTGATTTCCTTTTTATATACACGACTGTGCCGTCAAACTGTTGTATAAACACAATATCACACTCGTAGCAGTGCATTGTGCCTGTATATCAGCACTGGTGGGATGCTAAGGCACTTGACCTATGGCCTCGTGTCAACGCATGCCTCCCACCAGTGCTGACGTACAGCCATATCGCACTGCTACTCATGTGATATTGCTCTTATTTATATATATATATATATATATATATATATATATATATATATATATATATATATATATATATATATATATATATATATATATATTATTTTGTATCTTTCATTTTATAAAATATAGTAGTCATTTATTGATTTAAACAATTCGGGGGTTATTTTGTTGGTGATGTATAGACGGTTCCATAAATGAACATTTTAGTATGTCAAGTGAAAGTTTAAATCACTGAAACTTTCACTTTTTTTTTGTTTGTTTTGTTCATTTTCTTCTCAAAAGGCGTCAATGTCATTTTGTGAACATGATTTTCTCATTGGACCACTTAAAATCCTCTAACCTGTGAAACCTTTCCAAAGCCTATCTCTTTATGATTAATCTTTTCTACACATATTTGTTATTTTAGCTCAGTGACTCCTATTATCAGCTATCAGAGGTTGTGCAGTGACCTTTGAGGGCCCGTATAAATCATGTTTGTTTCAATGCAAATATAACATCACAGCTTCCTCCTTTTATTAGCACACACACACACTGGTGCCCTTGAGACGACCCTCTTTAGATTCAGTGGCAGGTTTGAGCCTGCTGGCGCTGTGACAGAGATCATCTATTATCTTGTGCAGAAAAAGAGAGTGCGCTGAGACCGATGCGCTAATGTATGAGAGAGAGGAAACCATCAAGAGCTCAAACGACCTGATGAACGGCTCACGTTTTATGCCTCTGTTATTTCACACCACTTTTTCCATTTTGCCCCCGTATTGTATTTCACTCCTTAATGTTCATTCAGTCGTGGTGGCGGGAAGTCTAAGGCCAAGTCAGGAGATGAACTAGCCATTTATCATTCCTCTGACAGTTGTCTTGCATTGACGGATTGTTTACTGAACACCACGCGAAGTGACTACATTTGTTTTACAATATTAAGAGTGCTGAATCTCGTTAAAAACTAACTATGATTTACCAAAGAAGCTTGTTAAATCATGTTGGCAATGCTTGGAAGATGATAGCAATATTTTACAATGCAATTATGTAGGCCCATGTACTGTCTGTAGTAAGTGTAACACTGAACATGAAAGGCTTACAGTAAGTCATTATGATGAATGGAGAAGAAGTGGTCATGGTGTTTTACATTAAGCACATCAGTGATCAACTGGTTCTTATAAATGTCTATTCATGACTGGTGGGTGATCAAACGCACATATTTTGGGACTGTCCCATTGTTTAACACTTTTGGACTGAAGTCCTTAAAGTGAATCTCTCTTGGGACCCTTTTAAACGTTTTTACTGGACAAATTTCCAGAGGATCTGTCCCATGATCAGGAAACTTTGCTACATCTCCTGCTAATGCCTGCAAGAAAAAATATAACAATTAACTGGTTTAAACCTGAACCACCCATGGCTTCACAGTGGATACAAAAAATCAGACAGTTATATTCAATGGAACAGTTGACAGCACAAATACAGCTAAAGACTCAAATCTTTGAAAGACGATCGGGACCAGTTCAAAGCCTCATTGGATAGGTCACTTATGTCTCTAAGTTTGTATTTTTGTTTGAAGTTTGTCTATTTACTCTTATTTTTTTTTCCCCCTCAGAACTTTATTGTCATTATATGTATCTTTATTTGTGAGCTCGGGCCCAATCTCAGGACTGTTCTTATTACTGTTTGTATTTATGTTACTTGCTGTCAATAAAAAGTAAAAAAAAAATAAATGTCTATTCATGTAATGGTTGGTGTGTGTCATTTGAATAACAAAATACTATTTTGAGAAGAAATAAGATTGCTTTGAAGATTGTTTCAGTTTCATTTTGCGGGAGAATTGAAGGGTTTTGCCCAAGTGTGTGTGTGCGTGTGTGCGTGTGTGTGTGTGCGTGTGTGTGTGTGTGTGTGTGTGTGTTTATTTGTGTGTAGAGTTCTGACCAATATGAGACATGCTTTCAGAAAATGTGTGTAAACGATTGGGAAAAACTGTAAGATGCCAAATATTGGTACCTTACTTTGCATGCTGGCAAAAACATGCTGTAGCCTACACAGCCAAGTCATCCTAGTGACATGTTAAAATGTGTTAGCGATTTGCCAGAAATACAAGTAATAAAAATAAGAAATTATAATTAAAGATGCTACTACTACTGACAATTAACAATAAACACAATATCATCATGTACTTCTTTGTCAAATGTAATTCTATTATAATTACTACTGAATCATAATGAACTGCTAATAATTTGAAAGTTGTTATCTTTTTGTGCATATTTAGAATGTACTGTATGTTTATTAATAATAATAATAATGTAATTTTTAAATAATAATAATAATAATTAAAGCTGCAAGCAGCGATGAAAGGGACCTCACACCCGGGCTCACTGCCGCCCGGTGGCCTCAAGATGACAGAGATGACATTAATTTAAGCAGATATATATAAAAAACCTGAGAAAATCACAGATTTATGCCAAACTACCTCCTGTCAGCAGGTGGCGCTAAGACTGACTAAATATTGGCATGTAGATGTCTTCAGGAGAGGAATTTTATTGAACATGGTAAGTTTCAGGCAGATCAGACATTGTGTGGCTGAGTTATAAGCCAACATTCCTTCTATCAGCTGGTGGCGCTATGACTGTGACTCAATATTGGCATGTAGATGTCTTCAGGAGAGGAATCTTATCGAACATGGGAAGTTTCAGGCCGATCAGATGTTGGGTGGCTGAGTTATAAGCCAAAATTCTTTCTGTCAGTTGGTGGCGCAATGACTGTGACTCAAGATTGGCATGTAGATGTCTTCAGTAGAGGAATCTTATCGAACATGGGAAGTTTCAGGCAGATCAGATGTTGTGTGGCTGAGTTATGAGACAAAATTTCTTCTGTCAGCAGGTGGCGCTATGACTGACTCAATATTGGCATATGGATGCCTTCAGGAGAGGAGTTTTATGCACCATGTGAAGTTTCAGGCTGATAGGATATTGGCTGTTTCTCAATATGCGTTCTTTAGCGGTCTTGCGTCCTCGTGTTCTCGTGCAACGTCATCATCAGCTGCCTAAGTTTAGGTCCAATACTCAAGACCGCAAGTACGGAGGACGCGTGAAACTTCCCGGATGTGTTCTTGATATCGAGGACGCACCGATGCAGACTTGAGCGCCGAACTTGCTCTGGAAGTCCCAGAAGTCATTGCGACTATAGGTGGGAAGCGCTGCATTTTATCTAGATTTATTATTAAAGTTCATAGATATAAATTATTTGCCTCAGGAGTTTCCCTATATGAAACGGTGAAAGTAAACATTACCATGAACATCTTAATAAAGGAATAAACACATTAAGGGTGTTTGTTTGCTGAAATTCATATTGAAATCTGTTTTATTTATATTGTGCAACATATATTTATAATGTTTTATGCAAAGTATATATTTTGAAAAGGGGAAAAACAATAAATCGTTCTATGAAGGCTGTAATGTTTAAATAATTTACCATTTAAAACACGTGAAGGTCATGTGACCATCAGGAAGAACGCAGCATCTCAATTCTCAAAAGACGCGTTCTCTGCCATTTATTGTTGCGAGCAGGTGGCGCTATAACTGTATTTAGAAATTGGCATGTACACGTGTTCAAGTGAGGACTCTTATCAAACGTTTGAATTTTGAGGCAGATTGGGCAATGCATGTCTGGGTTATTTATAGGTTACTTTCTGTTTCGTGGCGAATCGTCAAAGTTTGCTAGGTCACCACGGACACGCCCTTTGACGAAAACTCTAGATCTTCGCAATTTTACATCGCCAAGGCCTTTAGATGACAAAACCCAATTTTGGTGTTAATCGGATATTAAAATACAACGCCTGGAAGAGGCAAAAACGCTACTTTCGGCGCAGGAAGTTAAAAATATCTAACTTCCTGTTGGGTTTGAGATATCGCTCCAAGACTCTTTTTTTTTTTTTGTAGGTTTTGGCATGTTTGACGTGTGTGCCAGTTTTCATGCATGTGCGTGATTCGTTGCTCGGGGGCCAGTCTGTCAAATGTGCAAAGGTGGCGCTGTTGATTCATTTTGCCACACCCACTTTTGAAATCCATAACAAACGTAAATTTTTGCCACTTCTGGGGCATGTGCAAAGTTTTGTGACTTTTCAGGCATGTTTAGACTCAAAATCGCGATTTATTCCGCGGAAGAAGAAGAAAAAGAAGAAACAGAGCAATTTCAATAGGGCCTACACACCGCTTCGGTGCTCAATCCATAATAATAGACAGTATCGCCAGTAAACAGTATAGCGTTGTCTTTGTTAGCTTGCTGAGCTAACACTTAAAAATGCCCCTCTGTAGGGAGTAGGCTTTTCAAATAAACATGGAACCAGTGGCGTTGTTCACCTGTTGCTTCACTGCATCACTTCAGCTTTAATCACAGCGTTTGCAGAGATTATTCCAAACATGTTTTTCAGCCTCCGTCTTTTTGTCCTCGCTCTGCATTTGTCGTCTCAGTGATCTCAGCTTTTCAAGTGCATCCACGTCATGCGTAATTGAATCTGATGGTTTGCCAGTAATTAAATATTCCGAATATTAAGCGGCTTGTGGTTTAATGCGTGCGAGATGAAATGCATGTTCATCCGGAGTTAGCGAATGTTTGATGGATGCTTGTGTGAGTGTGTGCGTATTGTTGTATTCGGCTGATGAGGTGAGAACAGAGATGACGTGATTTGGAGAGAAATGATGAATTTTAGCTGTGTATGAATGGCCACGCTTTGTCTGATTTCCATAAGCTCACTCACTCACTGAACCAGGGGCGGACTGGGATAAAAATTCAGCCCTGGCACTGTAGCACCACTAGCCCACATTACCACACCGACACAGCCCCACCCACGGACAAGCACATTCAATATTTATTTTGGTTTAAAGATGGTGAAATAATATGACATTCTTGCCAGATTTTGATTATGTCTGGGTAGCCTCGGATTGGGTCAGCGCATCTTGAAACCAGACGGCAGTTGCCGATTGCTTAACATTTATTGTTATTATTATTTTTTATTATCATCATCATAATATCACATCTAGCAAGAGATAAAAGCTGTCTGCACTTAAGTACAATACATATTAAAAAAAAAAAAACTGACCGGCCCACATTTAAAAATTGGTCCGACCCTTCATTTGCCAGAATTGCCAGATGGCCAGTCCGCCCATGCACTGAACAGTTTCACAAGGAACATTTCAGCATTATTTACATTGGATTCAGAAGTTAAACATGATCTAAAATGTCTGAAGTACACTATCTGACAAAAATATTTTCACCTATTCAAGTTTTAGGAACAACAAATAATAGCTTGACTTCTAGTTGATCATTCAGGTATCAGAAGTGGCTTATATTAAAGGCAAAGCCTTTAGATTACGCTTATTTTAGCAAAATAAAATATGATCATGCCTTAATTTTTAATAATTTAATTAGGACAGTAAGGTCTGACTTTGCTTAGACAAAAGTCTTGTCACTTAACAGAAATAATGACCAGTATAGAATATAAAATCATGCTGCAGTGGAAACAGAATTAACATTGTGTATGACTCTCATAAGCTTGGAGGACTGCATCCATACATCTCTACAGTGACTCAAATCACTTATTAATAAAATCATCTGGAATGGCAAAGAAAGCTTTCTTGCAGTTCATCAACACTCTTAAGATTCATCTTTAATGCCTCCTGCTTCATTTTACCCCAGACATGCTCAATAATGTTTATTCTGGTAACTGGGCTGGTCAATCCTGGAGCACCTTCAGCTTCTTTGCTTTCAGGAACTTTGATGTAGAGGCTGATATATGAGAAGGAGCGCTATCCTGCTGAAGAATTCATTCTCTTGTGTGGTTTGCAACCCAAACCATGATTTTTCCTTCTCTAAACTTGACTGATTTCTTTGAGAATCTTGGGTCTATGCTGGTTCCAGTAGGTCTTCTGCAGTATTTCTGATGATTGGGATGCAGTTCAACAGATAATTCATCTGAAAAATCGACCTTCTGCCACTTTTCCAAATGATCAACTAGAAGTCAAGTTATTATTTTGTTACCCTTACAACTTGGATCGACGACAAGACTTTTGTCAGGTAGTGTAAATATTATGGGATCAGGTGCCATTGACAATATATGTATTCACATGGTAGAGTGAATATGTACTCTACAATAAATGGTTATATTGATAATAATATATTATTAATAATAATAATGATACAAAAATATTTATTAATGATAATACAAATAATAATAATAATAACAACAGTAATAATAGTAATATAATAATAAGCAAGAAGGTTGCTGTTTCGTGCCTAGGCGGGGTCAGTTGGCATTTCTGTTTGGAGTTTGCATGTTCTTCCCATGTTGGCATGGGTTTCCTCCGGGTGCTCCGGTTTCCCCCCACAGTCCAAAGACATGCGCTATAGGTGAATTGGGTAAGCTAAATTGGCCATAGTGTATGTGTGTGAATGAGTGTGCATGGGTGTTTCCCAGTGATGGGTTGCAGCTGGAACGGCATCTGCTGCGTAAAACATATGCTGGATAAGTTAGCATCTCATTTCGCTGTTGCCACCACGGATTAATATAGGGACTAAGCCGAAAAGAAAATGAATGAATGAATGAATTATTTAATTAATTAATTAATTAATTAAATAATAATAATAATAATAATATTAATAATAATAATAATAATAATAATAAAGAAATAATGAATGAATAATTAATAAATGGTTTATCCTTTTAAAAATTTCATAATAAATTTGGTGGGATGCAAGAATGAGTGAAAAAAACATCAATTGAATTGTTGTTGTAAATAATTTTATTATTAGTATTGCAGCAGTAATAATACTAATTATGTTTTAACATTGTTGTTATTTTTAATAATAATAATAATAATAATAATACATTCTTAATGATTCATGAATGATTATTGTTATTGCTAATAATGATAATAATAATAATAATAATAATGATAATAATAATAATACATTCTTAATGATTCATGAATAATTAATAAATGTTTGGTTTGTCTTTTTAATAATTCCATTACAAATTTGGGGGAAACCAAGAATATCTATAACGTAAAATAAAGGCTATTAAAACAGCAAAAACAAACAAACAAAAAATATTTTTTAATTATCTTAAAGCAAAATAAAAAGTTAAACTAATGAATGTTTAAATATCTATATCTATAAAGGAAATATTTTTCAGCTTTTCATTAGCTTCCGATTCCTATAACTAAATATATTGTTTGTTTATTTTTATTACCTGATTATTTAATTATTAATAGTTTTCGTTACTTTTAAATCATTTTATTCTCACTTCAATGAATTTAGCATTTCTTCCGACTTAAATCATTATTTGATTTCATTTTAATGGCTTTCAGTATTAATAATAATTCTGAAATAATGTTGTGGGCTTGTGCTTTCTTGCATTTTTACTATAGCTAAAAAAACACACATAAAATGTCCCATAAATAAACAACTTAAAAATAAATACAATAACTCCCTGAAGGACTGCAACTCATTATCCTCAAGCTTGACTCATGAATATAGATTTCAGCATCACTACAAAACTGCTCAAATGTGTCTCGTCCAATCAGATTCATCTCTGAGTCTGGAGCATTGAACCTTTCGCAAATGTTCTGTCTTCATTTTGTGTTTGCATTGATGCTGGATACTGAGTTGTTGAGCGTTGTTCATCTTCATTTTAACCTCAGTTTCCCTCGAGCTAATCTCCACTTATCACTGACTGACCAATTATGTGTTTACAGTAATGGCCTTGATTGATAGGAAGCTTTAGAGGAGCGTTTCAATACTGACCTGCGCATCATCATCAGTGTGTGAAGCGCATGCATTACACTGCAGCACTCTGACAGCCACTTAGCTCTGCGGTTTCAGAGATCAATACACACACACACACACACACACACACACACACACACACACACACACACACACACACACACACACACACACTCTCTCTCTCTCTTACACACGAGCATAGACACACACACATACAGTCTCTCACACGTATGCGACACAAACACACACTATCTTACACATAAGCATAGATATACACAGACGCTCACTCTCTCACACCCATACAACACACTTGCAAGCACATACTGTACAAACACACACTCTCTCATACAAGAACATACACACACACACACACACAAACAGAAAATACACTCACAATTGCGCACACATAAAAACACACACTCATACAAGAACACACACACACAAACACAGAAAATACACTCACAATTGCACACAGACACACACTTGCACGCACATACAAACATACACTTTCATACAAGAACATATACACACAAATGTACACTCTTTCATACACACATCAACACTAACATAACACACACACACACACACACACACACACACACACAGAAACATACACTCTCATACACGCATACACACTCGTATAAGTCACTCTCACACTTGCACACACATACAAACATTTGCACACACAAACACACTTTCACTCAAACAACACTTACATGACCACACACAAACAACACACACTGATAAAACACACTCACGCTTGCACGCACATACAAACACATATTCTCTCATAAAAGAACACACACACACACACACACACACACAAACACACAAACACACACAGAAAATACACTTGCGCACGTGCACACACACACACACACACACCCATACAACACACACACACTCATACAACACACTTACACACACATACTGTACAAACACACACTCTCTCATACAAGAACACACACACACACACACACAAACAAACACAGAAAATACACACACTCATACAAGAACACACACACACAAACACAGAAAATACACTCACAATTGCACACAGACACACACTTGCACGCACATATAAACATACACTTTCATACAAGAACATATACACACAAATGTACACTCTTTCATACACACATCAACACTAACATAACACACACACACACACAGAGAAACATACACTCTCATACACGCATACACACTCGTATAAGTCACTCTCACACTTGCACACACATACAAACATTTGCACACACAAACACACTTTCACTCAAACAACACTTACATGACCACACACAAACAACACACACTGATAAAACACACTCACACTTGCACGCACATACAAACATATATTCTCTCATAAAAGAACACACACACAAACACACACAGAAAATACACTTGCGCGTGTGCACACACACACACACACACACACTCACACACACACACACACACACACACACACACACACACACACACACACACACACAAGCGCGCACATACAAACACTCTCTTATACAAGAACATATAAACACAAACGTACACTCTTGCTTGACAAACATATACACACACACAGACAGAAAAACAAATGTACACTCTTATACACACATCAACAATCATATCACACACACACACTTGCACACACATATAAACGCACACTCTCTTGTGTGTCAAACCTATACACACAAGACACAAAAACACAAATGTACACTCATACACACATCAACAATCATAACACACACACACTTGCACACACACATACAAACACACACTCTCTCGTACAATAACATGTACACACACATACACACACAAACGCACACTGTCTTGTGTGTGACAAACATATACAAACACATAGACAGAAAAACACAAATGTACACTCTCTTATACATCAACACTCATATAACACACACATACAAACACACACACACACACACACACATTCTCTCATACAAAAACATATACACACACAAACGCACACTCTCTTGTGTGTGACAAAAATATACACACACAGACAGTAGAACACAAATCAGTCACTCATACACACATCAACACTCGTATAACACACACATACTTGCGCAGACATACAAGCACACTAACTCATACAAGAACATACACACACAAACACACATTTGTTTGTGTGTGACAAACATATACACGCATAGACAGAAAAAAACAAATGTACACTCTCTCATACACACATTAACACTCGTATAACACACTCACACATAAACACTTGCGCACACACACATGGAAATATGTACAGACACATACGAAATTGTATACTCGCACGCGCACACACACATGCACCATCATACAGAACAAACTCTCACTCGCTCACACATTCAAACACACACAAAGACACTCTATAATACACACACTAGACACACAATACACACACATACACACACTAGACACAAACATACTCTCTCTTACATTAACACACACACACACAAGATGTGCACGCACACACTCTTTCTTTCTCTCTATCACACACTCACACTGGTCTTTCTTGGCCCTCAGGTCTACTGTTAATCTCTCCTCATTTAGTGTGTGTTTGTATCTGGCCGGGGAAGATCAATACGGTCAGATCATCTGTCCTGTTATCTTCCTGTTTACCGTCTCCTGATTTATTTTATCTCACTCTCTCAACCTTTCCTTCCTGCACAACAATCAATGCAATTTGTGCTGCTTAAAGAGGTTTAGCCTATACTGCAGAGAGCTTCTATTGCAAAACACAAAACAAAACATAAAACTAATGTGCTTTTGGTTCCATTGCAGATTCACTCACTCATACTCAGCACTCATGAACCCCCAGTGCTGGGAAACACACATGCAAACACTCAAACATACACACAGACACCGGACTTTTCAAATAGTCAGATATCTCAGTAAAAACTTCAAACAATAAACAACAATAACAATAAATAAATAATAAATTTGACGTTTTCACTGACTGAATGCAAAAACAAGCTAATTTTTTTTTTTTTAAAGTATAGGTTGCTAAAAATAAATTTAATTTTTATTTATGTATTTATTACAATGTTGCAGACAAAATGTTTTCTTTAACAGTTAATAAATTCAATGTAATTAAATAAAATAAATGTTAAATATTACAATATTTTTTTATTCTGCTGGTTAAATGCAACATTTTTATTCATTTGAATAAAACAGGGCAGGCCAATAAATATTTTCTTCACTTAGTATTCATAAATGTACACTCACCGGCCACTTTATCAGGTACAACTGTCCAACTGCTCATTAACGTAAATTTCTAATCAGCCAATCACATGGCAGCAACTCAATGCATTTTACTGAGCATCAGAATAGGGAAGAAAGCTGATTTAAGTGACTTTGAATGTGGCGTGGTTGTTGGTGCCAGACGGGCTGGTCTGAGTATTTCAGAAACTGCTGATCTACTGGGATTTTCACGCACAACCATCTCTAGGGTTTACAGAGAATGGTCTGAAAAAGAGAAAACATTCAGTGAGCGGCAGTTCTGTGGGCGCAAATGCCTTGTTGATGCCAGAGGTCAGAGGAGAATGGCCAGACTGGTTCCAGCTGATAGAAAGGCAACAGTAACTCAAATAACCACTCGTTACAACTGAGGTCTGCAGAAGAGCAACTCTGGTTATACAACACATCCAACCTTGAGGCAGATGGGCTACAGCAGCAGAAGATCACACCGAGTGCCGCTCCTGTCAGCTAGGAACACGAAACTGAGGCTACAATTCGCACAGGATCACCAAAACTGGACAATAGAAGACTGGAAAACCATTGTCTGGTCTGATGAGTCTCGATTTCTGCTGCGACATTCAGATGGTAGGGTCAGAATTTGGCATCAACAACATTAAAGAATAGATTCATCCTGCCTTGTATCAACGCTTCCGGCTGGTGGTAGTAGTGCGATGTTGTGGGGGATATTTTCTTGGCACACTTTGGGCCCATTAGTACCAATTGAGCATCATGTCAATGCCACAGCTTACCTGAGGATTGTTGCTGACCATGCCCATCTCCTTATGACCACAGTGTACTCATCTTCTGATGGCTACTTCCAGCAGATAGTACACCATGTCATAAAGCGTGAATCATCTCAAGACTGGTTTCTTGAACACTACAATGAGTTCACTGTACTCAAATGGTCTCAACAGTTCAGATCTCAATCCAGTAAAGCACCTTTGGGATGTGGTGAAACGGGAGATTCGCATCATGCATCTGCAGCCGACAAATCAGCAGCAACTGCGTGATGCTATCATGTCAATATAGAGCAAAATCTCTGAGGAATATTTCCAGTCTTTTGTTGAGTCTATGCCACGTAGGATTAAGGCAGTTCTAAAGGCAAAAGTGGGTCCAAACTGATACAAGTAAGGTGTACCTAATAAAGTGGCCGGTGAGTGTATACTGTATATATTTTTCCTCTTTTTTTTTTTCACCATTCTGTGCTAAAAAAAAAGTCCAAGACCGTAATGCCCATGAGGCTCATCCTGTTTTTTGTTTTTTGTTACATGTAAAGCAGTGTCTGTGCAAGATGATCCGAGTCCAGCAGGTTTTTGTAATCTCCTGTCTTCAGCTGTTGTAATGAAAGCTCTGGAGTGTTGACCACTGGTCTTCATCCTGTAAGAGCAGTGCTTTAATCTGAGAGTCCTGCAGAGAGACTGGAGGATGAACACACACACACACACACACACACACACACACACACACACACACACACACACACACTCACAGAAAGAGAGATACACAGCCTCTGCTCAATCTCTAAATTGCTCTCATTGTTTACTGCCTCTTCTTTCACTGATTTATTTTCTAATTGCATTGATTGCACCATGACGTCAAGTTGCAAACGTTTCCAAAACGATCTGTCTCCATAAATAAAGTCAGATGCTTTTAAACGAAATTCCCTGGTTTATGTCTGGCACAAAATCTGATTTATTTATTTATTTATTTGTGGTAGCAACTTTTAATAAGGATTTGGAAGAAAAAAAAGATGCTTTGGGCACAGTATTACACCTTTTTAGTGTCGTCCGGCTTGTGTGTCTCCTGAAATGAATCAGATTTGAAAAACAAATTGTCTTTGTGTGCAGTGCCTCACGGGTGAGCCCTGGAAAAACATCTGCAACGTATTGACCTGCATGTATGTGGATGTTGCATCATTTCCTTCGCCTGTCCGTGTTTAGGAGATCTCACACTTTTCTCTTGTCCTTTCCTCTGGTAGTGTTTTTTTTTTTTGAGTCCTGATGTCAGGGTTGGTGTGGGAATGGAGTAATTGCTCTCACGGGTCGCTCAGGTGCACCTCTTCAAACTTCTTTTCTTCTGGTTTGATCCAGGGCTCAATTCTTTCATGGTTTTGATGTTCAGGATTCTCTTTGGAGTGCACTTAAACATGTTATTCAATGTGTGACAGGATTCACTGAAACAGACAGACAGGGCGGGGCTAATTGAAAAGCCCCTCCCCTTTTTAGAATTAGCCAATGGCATTTTGTTGATATCGAAGTTCATCCAGAGTTGTTGAGTTTGTTATAGCTGCATTTGACAGTGAACATGGTGGTTAACAAGATGATTAGAGAGTTGGACTTGTCGGAAGGTTGCAGGTTTGAGTCCCGGCACCAGAAGGGATTGTCGGTTGTGGGACTGTCGCCAGGTGCCCTAATAGCTGCCGACTGCTTTGGATGTGTGTGTGTGTGTGTGTGTGTGTGTGTGTGTGTGTGTGTGTGTGTGTGTGTGTGTGTGTGTGTGTGTGTGTGTGTGTGTGTGTGTGTGTGTGTGTGTGTGTGTGTGTGTGTGTGTGTGTGTGTGTGTGTGTGTGTGTGTGTGTGTGTGTGTGTGTGTGTGTGTGTGTGTGTGTGTGTGTGTGTGTGTGTGTGTGTGTGTGTGTGTGTGTGTGTGTGTGTGTGTGTGTGTGTGTGTGTGTGTGTGTGTGTGTGTGTGTGTGTGTGTGTGTGTGTGTGTGTGTGTGTGTGTGTGTGTGTGTGTGTGTCTGTCTGTGTGTCTGTCTGTCTGTCTGTCTATCTGTCTGTCTGTCTGTCTGTCTGTCTGTCTGTCTGTCTGTCTGTCTGTCTGTCTGTCTGTCTGTCTGTCTGTCTGTCTGTCTGTCTGTCTGTCTGTCTGTCTGTCTGTCTGTCTGTCTGTCTGTCTGTCTGTCTGTCTGTCTGTCTGTCTGCGTGCGTGTGTGCACTTGGATAGGTTAAATGTAGAGCACAAATTCAAAGTAGGGGTCATGACTTTCTTTTCTTTCCTTCCCTTTCTTTCCTTTAAAAAAAGTAAATAAATAAATAATAACACTAATGTATAAGTAGATATAATGTATAAATAAATAAAAAAATTGGTTTTGCTAAAAAACAAACAGAAAAAAATTGAAAAAAAGATAATAGGTGAATTAATAGGTAAATAAATGTTGTATGTAATCAAAGGGATATTAAATAATACAGATTTGCTGCTTTTCAGTTGCTAACCCAGTTGTTTTAATTCAATTCAAGTTTACTTTATAGCGCTTTGCACGGCTTCACCAAAGGTGCACATCATTACAGTCAAAATCATGAAAGTTAAGAAGGTGTGTAAAGGGTTGGCAGTGTGTAAATGTAGTTAAACTGCAGTTATACAGTATATAGTCTCTTTCCAAAAGAAATAGTATTTACATGCAATAGTAATACATGTTCAGTGAAGTGTATTGACTGTTTGTTCTCCTTGAAGTTCTAGTAGGGTTGGCATCCTCCCTTCTTCCTCAATCTAGAGGCATAACGAGGTGGAAATAGTTGTGGTCAGTAGGCATGGGATGATAGCGTTTTCAAGGTATACCTTTTTAAATTTTTAAAACTGCCAATTTTGTTTTGCTATACCGTTCCTAAGGTTTGTGTAAGATGTTTATATTTACGTTTTATTTTTATGTTTTTTTTAACAACAGAATCTTCAGCAGAAAAGATACCCAAAAATGCTGTTATAAATTGTAAAGAAATCTGTGTTTATGAAACTAACCAAAACAGCAGAAGTCAATGATTTATATGAATTATTTAGCCTGACATGTTTACTGTCCCAAATATTCTTAAAGTTTTTCAAAATAAAATATATTGTGTACAAAGAGGAAAAAAGTTTAGTTTTTTACCCAGATATGTAGAAATATCTATATTTTAGAGCAGTAAACACAATACTGTGAAACCGTGATACCATGATATTTTATTCAAGGTTATCGTATTGTCAGAATCTTATACCATAAGATGCCCCTACCTATCGATCAGCCACGTGGACAAATGCAGGAGCACACAATGTAAACAGATGCAAATCACAAAAAAAAAAAAAAAAACTGACCAATTTATAGTAATATCTTTTGAAAAACATTGTTTCACAATAATTATTTATTGTGTTTATAAGCAGCTTTAAAAAAGGTGTACATTATTGCATTACAATCAAAGTCAAATAAATTAAGATTATTTGTTACCATAACTTTATTAGTTACAAATAATTTTAGGTGATTGATTGATTGGTTTTTAATCTAGTTTTGAACTTAGAGAGTGTGTCTGAGTCTCGCACATGATCAGGAAGGCTATTCTAGAGTTGAGGAGCCATATATAACAAGGCTCGACCTCCTTTAGTGGACTTTGCTATTCTGTTCTACCAGTAGCCCTTATTTTTGAGATCTTAAAGAGCGGGTTGGATTGTAGCGAGACAAGAGGTTGGTTAGATAGACATAAGCTAGACTATTTAAAGCTTTATAGATATTAGCTTTATACAATATTTTATTATACGGAACTTAACTGGCAGCCAATAGGTGAAAAATCTCGCAAACACTCAGAATAAAGTAGACTTTACATTTATAAACACTCTTTGTGTGTAAGAGAGCCTGAAAATATGCATTTCATAACATTCTGCCTCCATGTGGTGAAGTGTAGTTCACCTAGCTGATGACCGATGCAAGGGGGGGAGATCAAATATATGAACGGTTTTATCCGTAACTGACAGGACTAACATTTCCATATATGATGCTCTTCTTGATTTTTAGTGCAAGTGATTAAAGTTTATTAATGATTGTATAATTAATTAACGAGTGTATATATGATACAATTTATCAATATTGTGAAATGGGAATCAGTCTTCCTTGTCCTAAATACCCAAAATGCATTGCGATGTAACAACACATTCCCATTCACTATTAATGCAATGTGAAAGAATGCATTTGAAGAGTTGAATCACAGTAGTGTGTTCGCCCTTACTGTGGTACGTAATCTGCGCTTAATGTGCAAGCACAGATGCTTCTTGTTTGAGCTCATTTATTGATAATCTAGTGTGAATTAGTTCAGGCAGTTCAGTGAGATCCTGTGCTGCTAAATCCGGTGTGTGAACAGCAACTTCCTAAAAGAGCCGTTGGGAAGATTAACGGTCTGAAACGCTCCATCTGAATGCCGTAAATCAACAGCTGAATGAAATAATAGCGCCATCCTTTCTAAATATTCACTTCAGCTCACAAATATCTGTCTGCTGTGTTTGCACCCTGAGGCTTAGTTGAATTGTGCTGTAATTTAACCTGCGTGAGGGCAAGAGTGTTTCTCTCTTGCTATTGATCAGCAGATGAGGCTTTACAGCATCACCCAAGCACTAAACAGATGGAAAGAAAACAGCCGCTGACTCCACACACCGCAGCTCTGCCCTGATAAAGTCATCTGCAATAAATACAATGCAGTATAAAATGAAAGCACCTGCTGTCACTGTTGAAATGTGGCTCGACACTCTGGTGCTAGAGGGCTGAAATGCATTAAAATACTCTCAAAAAATACTACATATTTAAAATGAGCTGAAAAAAAGGTATTTTGTTGTAGACAACTTAATTATTTTATGTTTAATCCACTTAAATTTATAAAAACTAATAAGTCAACTTAAAGGAGACCTATTTTGCCTCTTTTTACAACATGTAAAATAAGTCTCTGATGTCCCTAGAGTGTGTATGTGAAGTTTCAGCTCAAAATACCACACAAATAATGTTGTATAACTCTTTGAAACTGACCCTTTTAGGCTTTGACCCTAATTTTGCCATTTTGGTGACTGTCACTTTAAATTGAAATGAGATTGTGCTCTTTTTAAAAGAGGGCGGAGCTAGCTACAAATGCCTATGTGTCAGCAAGGTAGCAGTTTCAACACTAATGGTGGAAGTCTGCTTCTCACTCAGGGCTGTCTATGCTTATAAGGGAGAGATGGTCACTAATGGGCGGGGCTTTCCCCCTTTGATGACACGTACAAAGAGAGAATGTCAATCAAAGTGTTCCTGCAGACTGTTTTCATCAAGTGTGATTATGCATAATTAAATTCATTCATTTTTACCAACATTAATTCATTTTCAACACAACTGTGTTGAAACACCGTGTGAAAGTGATTTATGCATAATAGGTCTCTTTTAATTCCTGCATGATGTCCCAATACAAATCACTTGTATGGAATCCAGCATTTTTTGCAGTGTAGCTGCTGTTTTAAGTACAAATCACACTTTACATGATGCTGTGATGTCTATAAAATGCAAATGATTAATGCAGTGTGTGGGTTTGTTTTGTTTTAACCAATCATATGGTGTTTTAAGCAGGGATCAACAATAAAGACTGCCAGGTGACTAGGCTTGGGCGGCATCCAAATTTTGATACAGTCAAACTTCCTCCCTATTTTACCCTGGTATCCGGTATTACCGTGCATAATAAAAAAAACTATGACATAAGGCTCAGACAGTGTCACCAAACTGTTGGCTTGTGCCTAAACCATTCAGAAACTGAATATCGTATATTGTGCGCTGTTTCTGTTGGTCTGTAATAACACTTCCGAAACGCTAGTTGGCAGTGAGGTGTTAATGCGTCTCTGTGTCGAGTTACTTCGCTCGTGCAACAACTTTGACTATGAGTTAAACACAAAACAAAACTTTTCATCCGGAGCTCCTTCACGGCATTCCACACTTGTAAACAATCGCTCCATCGGGCTTGCGTGGCTCTCGGCCTCGCCCAGACTCGTTAGCGCTACCAAGCCGACCAATCACAGAGCTTGCGCTATGCGTCGTTGCGACATGTTGTTACATTTTTTGAGAGGTGCGCATCAGCAACAGCCACAGCGTAGGGTTATGCGTCAACGAGTAGGGTGAGCTGTTGCATAACTGATTGTCTTGTTTGTATTCTTCTGCGCAGACACTTTCTCATTCATACGCGCACACACACACAGACACAGAGAGAGAGAACCAAGCGATGCACAGCACCACTCTCTCTCTCTCTCTCTCTCTCTCTCTCTCTCTCTCTCTCTCTTTTCCACACACACAAACACACACACACACACACACACACACACACACACAGAGAGCATTGCGACTCGCCCCCTCACCTCTCTCTCTCTCTTTCTCTCTCTCTCTCTCTCCTCCACACTGTCCCATGATGACAATCACGCAGACGTATTTGTAGTCATTAAATAAAGGATATTTAATGTTCAATACTTGTCTCCTATTTTAGTACATTGGTTTTTATGATAGTATAACGGTATTGAAACTGACATCGTTGTTATTTTCAGATCCCGCGGTGTACCATAATACCGTATAACCGGCCAAGCCTACCAGTGGCCCAGGGCCGGCGTGAGAGAAGCTTGGGACAGTAGACAGGGTCATTACTGGCCCGAATGTCACTAAAGTTTCATTTGCCTGCGACTATTTGTCAATTGCGTGCGTTTTAAGTTTGTGCTTAAGTCTTTAAATGCTAACTTCTGTGATGTTGTAAACACCATATTGCTTTTTAGTTCCTCTTATGTGATTTGATGTTTAGAGCATGCTATGTTTTTTCCATAATCTGGTTACAGTCAGTACAGCGAAGCGGCAACATGGCGGCAGCATCAAATTGCAAGGCAAAAAGAAAATGTCTGTTTCTAACATTTTGGTAGCAGACATTATTGTGGGAACAACACGACAAAAAAAAATGAAGTGATGTTTTGCACAGTTTGCTCCCAGTTTGACAAGTCAGACACCTTTTGTTAAATAATGTTAAACTGCAAAAAAACACCTCCAAATTTTCCATACTGCTGTTTTTGTTTCCAAAACACTTTGAATTTTGCTCATTATACATTTATTAACATTTTTAAGTATTGAAATTCTATATTCACAGACATTGTTTTGACACATTATTTAAAATATAGCTATTAACTACTCTTAATAACTGCTTTTTTTTTTTTTTTTTTTTTTTTTTTTGGTGGGGCCAACAAAAATTTTGTCAGGGCAAGTAAAAATCTAAACCACTGGCTTGATCAGATTAGTAGGAAAAAATCCTCAGCGTTGAACCCTGTTAAGTAAGCCATAAAGGCAAAAATGTAGATTTTACTGAATGGCTTATACTATTGGTGAAGTATTCAGCATGTACAGTAAGCTATGTGCAATATGCAATGTTTGTTTCAATACAATAATAGCTTGATGAAGTTGAGATTTTAAGCACTATCTTATAACGATCTGCAGTTGACCTTGACAGAACTGGAACGGGTCCCATAGGTTTCATTTGCATTAATTATTATTTTGCTAAAATTTAATAGCATTATTGCAAGTCTGAGTGAATGGCAGATCTTTATAGTTGCATTATTTCACTAATATTGTAGCATATTATTATATGTCACAATAACACAACAAATGTATATTTTTTTTGTGCTGCGCATAAATGAACTGCAATTTATTGCATCCAAAATAAAAGTTTGTTTTGACCTAATTGAAGTGCGTGTACTGTGTATATTGATTATGTATATATAAATACACACAGACATGCATATATTTGAGAAAATATTTATATTTAGATATAAAATGTGTATACATGATACAAATTATATATACATTTAAATATATATGTAACAAAATAGTTTTGTTTCTTTGCATGTGTGTGTATCACATACAGTCTACATACATGTAACATACACACATATATTATGTCAAAACTAATTTTTATTTTGGATGTGATTATTCACAAATAATCTTTGTCCAGCACTAATATTTTTTATATTTAACTTGGTTTGATTATTTCTATTTTATTTTATTTTTCATTCATTTTCTTTTGGGCTAAGTCCCTTTATTAATCGGGGGTCGCCACAGTGGAATGAACCGCCAACTTATGCAGCATATGTTTTACGCAGCAGATGCCCTTCCAGCCACAACCCAACACGGGAAACTTATTTTATTTTATTTAATTTAAATTTTTTATCCTTTTTTATTTTTTTGTATTTCATGGCAATAACATAAATGCCATCAAATTCCATAAATGATTACGCATTTTTATTATTTCAATACTATTTAATGCCATTAAACACATGTCATCAAATGTCACAGATTTATATATGTATATATTATTATATTTAATAATAATAATAATAATACATTTTATTTGTATAGCACTTTTCCAACATCCATGCAACTCAAAGTGCCTCACAATCAACAACAAAAAAGCATTAAAATAGACCACATAAACTTGTCACATTTACTCTGATAAAAGCATTCATGTACACAAAATATAAGCATATATTCACTTGATCACACACACAATAGTCCTTACATATTCAAGCACACACCATAAATACACACATACACCTACAACGATCTAGATAAAATGCATACACCTTAAAAGCTTGTGTATTCATAGGCAATTTTAAAAAGATGTGTCTTAACACGCTTTTTAAAAACATGAATACTAGGGGATTCTTTCACTTCAAGAGGGAGACAGTTCCAAATTTTTGGAGCATAATGGCTAAAAGAAGTGCCACCAGATCGCCAAAAGATCAGACTTTTAGAGTAAAATTCTAAAAGTCCAGCGCTAGAAGAGCGTAGCAAACGGTTTGGATTATATTTTGATAAACAGTCCGAAATGTAGGAAGGTGTCATGTTGTGAACTGCTTTATAAACCATTAAAAGAATCTTAAAATCTATTCTTTGGTGCACAGGTAACCAGTGTAGTTCTATTAATACGGGTGTGATGTGCTCTCGTTTCTTCAGTTTCATTAAAACTCTGGCTGCTGCATTTTGTATCAGTTGCAACTTCATTATAGAACCCTTAAGTAAACCCGTATAAATAGCATTGCAATAATCAAGCCGAGAGAAAATAAAAGCATGAATTAATTTCTTGGTATCATCGAAAGATAGTAGAGAACAAATTTTGGCAATATTTCTTAAATTATAAAAACAAGATAAAATGATAAAAACAAATTTAAATATATACATATATACTGTGATATTTCAAAATGCAAGAAATCTATATTTAAATGGATTTATTATTAGATTAATGGTATTAGTACAGTTTAACAGTGCCTCTTTTTTCCGTTTTCTTTTTTCTTTGTCTTTTATTTTTTTGGAGGCTTTCCTAAGAGTGTGAAATGGCTTTATATTTCTCATTTCTATATTGTCTTTGATGTCACGGCTCAGGAGAGTCTCTATTAAAGGGTTTGTGCGTGCGTGTCTCTGTGTGTTCTTGCTGGACCAGAGACTTCTGGCGCTGTGCACTGCCAGTTTGCCTTGAAATGAATGAGTCTGCAAGCTGATGGCTTTTTACAGGTATTATAGACCTTCTTAATAATCCATACTCAACTCTAACTGAGGTACACGACCTTGATCAAACCGTCCACAAGGGGCAGCAAAGGAAAACAGACAAATTATGTGTATATTATTGGGAATGTTTTGTGCTGCAAAGTTAAAGCTGTATCTGTTTTTCAATGACTTTTAAAGTCTAAAGGGACTGAAACTTTGTGCAATGCATTGAGATTGTTTTCTCCAAACAATAATATGATTGAGAATAAAATATGAGAGTGGTTGCAAATCTGAGCAAAACTATTTGTTTTTGACATACACACAGACACTCATTACCAGGGGACTTTGTGTTTACACTGTTGTAAAAATACTGTTTTTAAATTGTCAGTGAACCTACAGTTGTTTAATGTATTTTTATTTATTTATTTATTTTGGTTTTGAGAACATTGTGACATTGGATTTTAGATTTTTGCTAATATTATAGTACTTGGTGTAATAATAATTTTTGAATGAACATTGAATTGACTGAATATTCTGTCATCATAGGGTTGTTTCTCTCCGTTAAATATATTGTTGAAATGTTAGAAGCATTGACTTTCGCATTTGTTTTTCATACTATGCAAGTCAGTGGTTACAAGTTTATAACTCGAATCTGCTCGATCGTGCAAATTCGCACTCTACAACATCAGAAAGATCTGACCCTTCCTATCTGAACATGCAGCTCAACTCCTTGTTCAAGCTCTTGTTCTTTCCAGACTGGACTATTGCAACTCTCTACTAGCCAGGCTCCCAGCTAACTTTATCAAACCTCTTCAGCAGCATCAGAACGCAGCAACACAAGTGGTCTTTAATGAACCTAAAAGAGCACATGTCACTCCGCTACTCATCCGTTTGCACTATCTGCCGGTTGCTGCTCGTATCAAATTCAAAGCTCTGATGTTTGCTTACAAAGCGATTTCTGGCTGTGCCCCTTCTTATCTGCTCTCACTTCTGCAGATTTATGTGCCCTCCAGAAACTTGCGTTCTGTGAATGAACGTCGCCTCGTGGTTCCATCCCAAAGAGGGAAGAAAACGCTTTCCCGAACGCTCGCGCTCAATCTGCCCAGTTGGTGGAATGAACTCCCTAACTGCATCAGAACGGCAGAGTCACTCGCTGTCTTCAAAAAGCGACTAAAAACTCAACTATTTAGTCTCCAATTTCCTTACTAATATGCAACTCCCTCTCTGACTCCTCCACTAACTACAAAACCAATAAAATAAAAAAAATTACTAATGCTTTCCTTCTTAGACTTTACACACCTGAAACTTGCCTACAGCACTTATTCATTGTTGCTCTTATAGTTGTGTAAATTGCTTCCTTGTCCTCATTTGTAAGTCGCTTTGGATAAAAGCGTCGGCTAAATGACTAAATGTAAATGTAAATAACATTCTTCAAAATATCTCCTCTTGTGCTTAACAGAAGAAAGAAACTCTTTCTCACTTGAGGGAGATTAAATAGTGAGTAATTAGAATTTTTTGGGGGGTAAAAAATCCCCTTAATAGCAGATAATAACATTTAGAAAAACACCAGACTTAAGTGTTTATGAAAAAATGTAAATAAATGATATAAAAATATTTTTGTATTAATGTTTAGAAAAAAACATTCATTCATTCACAACTTTGTCTTTGCAATTGAATGTTACCATTTCATTTTATGTCCATACTAAAGTTTGCAATAATGACATTAGGAGCAGTAGGTGATCTGCCTAAATGCTAACCAGTTAGCATAATATCTTTGAAACACAATCCGTCCCCTGCTATCTAAAGTCACGCCCTCTGAAATCACCAAGGTTAAAATAGTTTTGGATTTTTCATTAGTTTTAGTTTCTATTTAGTTTTGACTTCTTGTTTTCAAATTTAGTTAGTTTTAATTTAGTTCTTAGAGACAGATTGGTCCCACTTTATATTTTATATGGTGCTTTTGAGTTGGGATAGAGGTTGGGTTATGGACAGGTTTGGTGGCATGGGCAGGTTTAAGGGTGGGTTAAGGTGTAACGGATGGTCAACAGTGTATTTACAAATGTAATTACAAAAGTTAATTACAGATGTAATTACATACATGCATTTAATCAAGCATAAGTACACAGTAAATACATGTATTTACACTAAGTACATTGTAACAAACTATTAGTTCCTATGTAAGTACATATTAATTAAGGCCACTTAATATAAAATGGGACTGACAGATTTACTACTTTTTATTAGTTTCTATATTTTGAAATTATTTAGTTATAGTTTAGTTTTTATTAGTTTCCGTATTAGTTTTAGTTTCTTTTTTCTAAATAATGATATTTGTTAGGTGCAAGATTCAAAATCAACAGAATATATATTGTATAATACAAACTCAGCCATACAGTTTCTGAAACATGTATTCAGAGGACAATGTGTTCTAAACTATCCTCTACCAGTATCATCTACCACTACCATCTACCCATCCTCAAATTCAAATACGACAGCCCACAAGATGGCAGCCTTAAGTACAATATGTGTGCAAGGCTGCTTCTGAGGTTAGATACACAGTAGTGATGGAGAGTTCAGATCTTTAACGCGGATGTGAAGACTCAACATTATGTAGTCAGCAATAGTAATTTCAGTCAGTTAAAACCATCATGATCTGAAATGTCTTACAGTAAAGTTTGATTCACTTATTTCAATTCCAATATGATTGTCTGTTATGAAATAAATTTACGTTTTTCACCAGATCCTCTCATTTAAGCCCTCGGTTTACCCGTGCTGCAGTTGTTCAAGTTTAGTTCACTCACAGCAGGCTGTCATGTACTGTTTTTGTTTTGTTTACTGAATGACAAATGCGCTGTATTATCTAAGGGTGTCACGATCCTCCAAATCCTCGATTCGATTACATTTTCGGTTCTAAAGTCACGATTCGATTTTCAATTATGAATAATTAATGAATTAATGACCAATTAATTATTTGTAGCCTACCGTTTAAACTACCTGACTTGCATGGTCTTTGTTTTACCCATAAACAAATCATACAGTAAATGAATAAAGGCAAGATACACACATAATTACCAACTGTCAATCACTTTTTCTGCGGGACTCGTGAATAGGCAGTGATCTGTGTTGTTATAATGGCGTCGGTAAAAAAGACGCACAACCAACAGGAACCAGCCAACAGTATCTGAGGTGTGCGCTAAAATGACTAAGTACAAGTGAGTGAAAGATTGAAGCAGTCTACTGATCCTCTGACTGCCTGGACCTGCTGTCTCGAGCGCATGGCTGTGTATGCGTCTGTGTCTGTGTGGTCATGTGATGTGCATTTTCAGAGGTAGAGAGGAAGGAGGCTGCTCAGAAATGCTACACGCCACTGTGAATGTCAAATCGTTGTCATTCTAAAATGCCATTTAAAAACAAAGACAGTGTAAACAGGGCCTGAGTGTGTACTTTTCACGAGCGGATTTGCAACGGGGGCGGGCGGAGGATCGCGATGCCGGTGTTGTCTATCTGACGAACCGTACGTAATACGTACATAACAGAGCTTGCAAAACTGTGTTTTTTTTTTGTCGACAACACGAACGTTGTCAACATAACTTAATGGAAATCCAAAATGCTTACACACCGGCGACTTCATTGAAAGAGGAGAGGGTTTCAGTTCTGTCGACGGGTCTCCTGCTTCTGCAGTTTAACAAGCACTTCAACAAACCTGTTTTTTTCCTGCTTGGCAAGCCAAGCTGACGTGACATGGGGGTGTGGCAGCATTGACGATTCTATTTTTTGATTCGATAATCGAAATTGAGCATAAATTTTAAACGATTTCAATTAAAAATCGAAATCGTGACACCCCTAGTATTATCGGTTAACCGCTTCTCAAAATTTATGTCAGTGTAACGGTATTGTTCTAATAACTGAATAAGAGTATACTGTATATTAAATTATTTGGAGTCAGAGGGTATTAGGCTTGTTAATAAGTAGGTAGTTTGTGGATAAGTGCTTACTGGAGACGCGAATCGTTTCAAATGATTCATGAGTTTGATTTGGTGAACTAGTTCAACGGGTTTACTTGGAAGATCCAGTTACTGGCCAGTGGCAGCAGGACTACAGACTCTGCTGTGGCGACCCCGGATTAATAAAGTGACTAAGCCGACAAGAAAATGAATGAATGGATGACGTTTAACAACTATAGTGAGGTGCGATCCAGCGGTACATCCTTGATAAACTGTCCCTGGAACGAGGGCTTTTCAAAAATACTTGATGAAACGCCAGTGTGGATGTGGATCATTTTCATTCTAGACATATTAGTGTAAATAGGGCTGTGTGTAGTTTTCGCAAGCGGGTTGGTGCTGCATATTCATGTCTATCGGCCAGCGGTGGACGATGGCATTGTCTATCTACCCAACACTAAAATGTATACTTTACAGACAGCAGACATAACTTTTCATTAAATGAGTACACATACATTTTACATTCATCAATAAGTTTAAGACAAAACCCACAGAGACCGGATAATGATGGATCTTTCTATTTTTTGCACATGCTATCTAATGGACTTTGAGAGGCTGTGCTTTTGACTGTGCAAGTGTAATAAAAAAACTGAAGTATACTTTTTAGTCATTAGAAGGACTAAAAGCCTACATGATCAGATAGAGGAGCACCACTTACATACAAATATATGTAAGAGAAGAGCAGGACTCCATTAGCATCTGTAAGATTGAGTTAAATAGAGACAGCATCCGCTACTGCTGGAGTGTTCGTACATGCAGTGTGTGTCTGTGTGTATGTTATTGTGTGTCTTTGTTAGTATGTGTATGTAAATAACAGTGTTTGCATGTATTTGTGTGTTAGTGTGTGTGAATATTATAGTGTGTGTCTGTGCTAATATGTGTATGTTTGTGATTGTGTGTGTGTGTGTGTGTGTGTGTGTGTGTGTGTGTGGGGGGGGGGGGTTGTGCATGTTATTGCTGGTTAGTGTGTGAATAGTGTTCAATAAGATTTAGGTCTGGGCTCTGGCTGGGCCACTCAAGGACATTCACCGAGTTGTTGTGAAGCCACTCCATTGATATTTTGGCGGGGTGCTTTGGGTCATTGTCCTGCTGGAAGATGAACCGTCGCCCCAGACTGAGGTCAAGAGCACGCAAAAGCAGGTTTTTATTCAGGATGTCTCTGTACATTGCTCCACTCATCTTTATCTCTATCCTAACTAGTCTTCCAGTTCTTGCTGCTGAAAAACAACCCCACAGCATGATGCAGCACCCACCATGCTTCACTGTAGGGATGGTATTCGCCTGGTGATGAGCGGTGCCTGGTTTTCTCCAAACACAACGCCTGACATTCCCTCCTAAGAGTACAGTCTTAGTCTCATCAGAGCAGAGAGTTTTGTTTCTTATGGTCTGAGAGTCCTTCAGATGCCTTTTGGCAAATTCCAGGTGGGGAGTGTCTTCCGTCTGGCCATTCTTCCATACAGGTCTGATTGCTGGATTGCTACACCGATGGTTGTCCTTCTGTAAGGTTTCTTCTCTCTCCACAGAAGAACGCTGGAGCTCAGTCAGAAAGTGACTATCGGGTTATTGATCACTACCCTGACTAAGGCCATTCTCCCCCATCACTCAACTTAGATGGCCGGCCAGCTCTAGGAAGAGTCCTGGTGGTTCCAAACATCTTCCACTTACAGATGATGGAGGCCACTGTGCTCATTGGAACTTTCAGACCAGCAGAACATTTTCTGTAACCTTCCCCAGCCTTGTGCCTTGAGACAATCCTGTCTTGGAGGTCTACCGACAATTCCTTTGTCTTCATGCTTGGTTTGTGCTTTGACATGCACTGTCACCCCTGGGACCTTATATAAACATATATAGGTGTATGCCTTATCAAATCATGTCCAATCAATTGAATTTACAACAGGTGAACTCTAATTTAGCTGCTGAAACATCTCAAGAATGATCAGTGGAAACAGAATGTACCTGAGCTTAATTTAGAGCTTCACGGCAATACTATATGTACATGTGATTTTTCAGTTTATATATATATATATATATATATATATATATATATATATATATATATATATATATATATATATATATATATAATTTTTCTTCACATTGTCATTATGGGGTATTGTGTGTAGAGTTTTGAGGAAATAAATGAATTTAATCCATTTTGAAATAAGGCGGTAACATAAAATAATGTTGAAAAAGTGAAGCGCTCTGAATACTTTCCGGATGCACTGTATGTAAGTGCATTATTGTGTATGGTTGTGTTTTAGTGTGTGTGTGTGTGTGTGTGTGTGTGCATTTAAGCGTATTTGTGGTTTTTTTGTGTACGTGTAGTTTGAGTGTTTATGTGTTAGTATGTGAGTGTGGGTGTTGTGCACTGATGCGCCGCACTAATAGATCTCACCGCAGGAGCTCCGCAGAGACAGACAGAGACATTTGGCACATTCACTCGTCTCTAATGAGGGCAGTTTCATCACGCACCTTGTTTAATCAAACCCAGAAAATTAATAAGACTGATTAGAGCATTGGCATCCGGGATTGTGATGGTGTGTGTGTGTGTGTGTGTGTGTGTGTAAGAAAGAACAACATGAGAAATACAGCTAGTATATCTGATCATTATTCTGCTGGTTTAGCATCTGTTTTAGGGTGCAGATTGTTTGTTGAAGGAATGACAATTTAGTAAATTACTGATACTTGTGGCAATGGAGAAAGTCAATTTTCTCTCCAAAATTATGACCAGAAAGCATCTGTGTGTAACAAACAGACAGAAGTTTCAGTAGTTTTTGATTAAAAATAAACTAACTTGTGCATTGAAGCCATCAACCCGTGTTTTTTTTTTCTTACATCTGTGCAAAATAACGAATGTCAATGCTGCCATATTTCATTTAAGAGCTACAATGGAGGAGATGATGTTCGTGAATAAATGAAGCTTCAGTCTGTGCATGCCCGGGATTCAGATGAATTGGAATATTAGATTGCATTTTTGTTTTTAATTTATCATATGCATTCATCCAGGAACTTTATCATGAAAGCTAACCAGATGAGTGTGCAAAAGGTGAATAATTAAAAGGAAAAATATTACAATTTAAAAATGTATTCAGTTTTTACATGAGTGCCACGGTCACCATTGATCCAGCCTGTGCAGATCACTGGCATAGACACAGATCACTAACAGACTACAAATCTGGCATTCCAAGAGCTACAAGTTCCAGTCATGCACCACACACACACACACACACACACACACACACACTGGTTCCTGATCTCGTTTGATTACATTCATACAGCTGCTTGAAGACTGATTAGTTGGACTATTTATACAGCACACTAACACACAGACTTTGCTGAGTCTTGTTTATCTGTCTTTGTAAACACTACTATTAGTTTTCCTGGTCTTGTTATTCCTTGTTATTATTCTGTAATCCACATGTTGGTCCAGCTGCACTCTCATAGCGGGGAAATGAAAACAAAACCTTTGTTGCAGCACATTTATTCTGACGACCCTTGTCTCCAAACAATTCTTCTTCTTCCAGTTGTTTGAATTACGGTTTGCAACACAACATGGCGTCTCTCTGAACACTCTAACAGGTAAAAACAGTTTTCGAAGCTATCATGCATGAATTTTCACCTCACACACAATGGAGCGCACTGATTGGTTCGAACCAAGTCTTTCTCATGAATTAATGCTGAAAACTCAAAGACATCCAGTCTATACAGTGGAATTCACACAAGCATCTAATCGCCGCGACAGCTTCAAAATTTATTTTTAAACTAGAATTTGCTCGAAAAAACAGCCAGTTTTAACTGTTTTTGGTGTAATACATGTGTCCTAATAGTGTTTTTAGCAGCGTGGGACACATGTATGACTGTCAACATCTCAAAAAAAATAATGTGTTGTGACCATTAAGAAACATGCTCAAATGTTAGAGGGAAATGGACGCTTTTAAAATTTCAGTATCGATTGGTACCTAATTCCAGTATCGTGACAACCCTACTCTACATACAATCTTTCTCTCTCTCTTCTGCTCTCTCTTTCTCTCTCTCTCTCCCTCTCTCAGGAATCGTTCTGTCTTCAACTATGTCGAATGTTTTCTGAATACCAATTCCAATTGGCATCTCCTTTTCTTTCAAGTGAGTGCAAAAAAACCTCCAGCTGCAATCTAATTTTCTCTGTTGAGTGAGGGGAAAATGTTAGGGCTTTGTGCTTGTGCTTTTGAAGAGATCTTTCCTCGCTCTGAATGAGCTGCGAAGCATTTTGGGTCATTCAATCATAAAAACAATGACTTTCTGGCCGGTTCTAGACTGAAGAGACGAACACCTGCCTTAACATTTACTCAGCTGGTTTATATGCAGCTGTGGCTGTGTGAACAAGCTCGTGCTGCACACGCTGTTATTCTAGAATGTAATATGTTTGCTGTTTAAAACAACACACATACTGTAAGCACAGGTAATGCAATGCAGACTTGAGCTCCTGTTTCCAGTGTGATAAATGAAGCTGTGGATGTTAAGCAGGGTTGACAGCATGTTTAGTTTGAGACAAATGAGAATGAGGTTGTGCTGCGTTAAAGCTCTTTTTAGTCTGTAAATGTAAAATGTTTTGGGTTGTTTATTAGAATTTTTCCCCTTGGGAAGTGTTCAGGGGTTAATTTATACAATCATTCAGTCAATTGATGTTTTTAATTTGTAACAATTATTTATTTTAATATTCATTTCTTCATTTGTTGATTCGATCAAGTCTTAAGGTCTTTTTAAAATTTATTTTATTCATAAATTTGGTCGTTAATTTTATCATATTTAATCACACCTTTATTTCCTTATTCATTCTTTAATTTATTTATATGTTCATTCATTGATTCATTCTGAAATGTTTTTGAATCATAAGGTCTATTCGTTCGTTCGTTCGGTCAGTCAGTCAGTGATTGATTTTATATTTTGTTTGTTCATTGCTCGCTCATTCGTTCAATTGCTCAGTCTTAAGGTCTTCATTCGGGCAAACATTAACTTGAACAATTTCATCTAGTGTAGTCGAACAGTTTCATCTTCTAGTCTATTCATTTGTTCTTTTATTCATTTACTCATTTTATTCATTCAGTCAGTCATTAAATTATTATTTTTACATGTTTATCTAGTTTTAATATTTGTTCATTCATTCATTCAATCATTCAGTCAGTCAGTCAGTGAGTCAGTCAGTGAGTCAGTCAGTCAGTCATTAAATGATTATTTTTAACACTTTTATTGGGTCCTAATATTCATTCATTCATTCATTCATTCATTCATTCATTATTCATTCATTCATTCATTCATTCATTCATTCATTCATTCATCCAATTCATTCATTCATCCAGTTCATTCATTTATCCAGTTCATTCATTCATTCATTCATTCATTCATTCATTCATTCATTCATTCATTCATTCATTCATTCATTTATTCATTTATTCATTCATTCAACATTTTATTGACACTTGAGATCTTCATTCAGACAGTCATTAAATCATTAATTTCAACAATTTTATAGTCTTACATATTAATTTATTTATTAATTGTTTGATTAATTCATTCCATTTTTTTCATTCATCCATTAATTTAAAATTTTATTATTATTATTATTATTGTTTTGTTATTATTACTCATTATTAAATCATTCATTTCAACATATTTATCTAATCATAACTAATTAATTTATTTATTAATTGTTTGATTAATTAATTTCATTTTTTTCATTCATTCATTCATTTTTTATTTCATTGAGACTTGAGGCCTTCATTCAGTCAGTCAGTCATTAAATCATTAATTTAAAAAAAATTGTCTAGTCTTAATCTACTGGTTTATTAATTAATTGTTTAATATATTCATTAATTAATTCAAAATTTAATTGAAGCTTGAGGTCTTCATTCAGACAGTTATTAAATAATTCATTTTACCTATTTTATCCATTTTCTCTATTTCATTCATTCATTCTTTCATTCAAATTGTATTGAGACTTGAGGTCTTTATTTATCCAGTCAGTGATTAAATCTTTAATTTTAACAATCTTATCTGGTCTTAATCTATTGATTAATTTATTAATTTATTGTTTAATTTGTTCAATGATTCTTTCATTCATTAATTCAAAATTTAATTGACACTTGAGGTCTTCATTCAGAAAGTCATTAAATAATTAATTTGAACAATTTTATCTAGTCTTAAAGTATTTATTTATTTATTTATTTATGTATTTATTTATTTGTTCATTCATTAAACTTTTATTAAGACTTGAGGTTTTCATTTATCCAGTCAGTCATTAAATCATTACAATTTTATCTAATCTTAATCTATTGATTTATAAATTAATTGTTCATTCATTCCATTTATTCACTGAAAATTTTATTGACACTTGAGGTCTTCGTTTCTCTGTTCATTAATTCATTGACACTGGAGGTCTTCATTAAGTCTAGTCTTAATGGATTAATTAATTAATTTATTGACACTGGAGGTCTTCATTAAGTCTAGTCTTAATGTATTAATTAATTCATTCGTTGTTTTAGTCATTTATTTCATACATATATTGTCTATTTAAAATTAGTCATCAAATTATTATGTTTCATTACCATGTCTTTTTATTTATTTACATTTATAATTAATTCCATTATTATTATTATTATTAATTATTATTACTATTATTATTATAAACTTGACTGTATCAGTTCATCTGTATGTTTGCTGTATGCTCTGAAGTATAGTGTTGTAGTATAATAATGCATTTCTATCTAAACAAATCCTTCATAGCCCGCTCCTCTTTCATTCTTGCCATATTTGTGAAAATGAATGCTCAGGCCGAGAGAAAAGATTGATTGGGAGCGAGTTTTGGATTAATCTGAATCATATTCTCTCCTCTCAGTGTTTTGGAGTAATTAGTTTCCCAGACAATCTGCCATAATTGTTTCCAGTTTTCCACACCAGCGCTGCCTGTTGTTTTCAGGACCACGGACAGTTCCAGACCACGAGACTGAGCATTAAATGAAGCCAAAATCCTGCTTCAGCACCACCGAGAGCTCCATTACATCCTGGAGGCGCGTTTTGTGAAGCTCAGACTAAAAAAAAAAAAAAAACAAAGAATGAGCCATCAAACAAAAGAGAGAGAGAGAGGCTGAAATACAGCAGGAGAAATGTTGAATATGCAGCGCTTTGTGTGCATCAACCTCTGACTGATGATTAAATTAATATTTGTCTAATCTGCTTGGTCTCCGCTCGGAAGAAAAATGGGTCTGTCGGCTGAAGTATAATAATGCATGGCGCTTTTGATTAGCAGTGCAGACAGGACACATTCAGAATTAGTTTTCATTTGTATTTCATGCGCGTCTCCGTTTACTATGAGACAGATGTGTTTTTCTGAACGTTAGCAAAAGTGAAATGATCTCTGAGAATGATTATTATAAATCTAATATCTACTTTAAATCTTAAATCTAAGCATTTTAATACTAACTATACGCTGAAATAGAGCAAATTATTATAATAGTGATCAAATTAAATGTATTCAACTATAAGGAACACAAACTATTTATTTACTCAAACATAACTTATAAACAAATTATTCATTAAAAAATGTTCTTGCTTATTTACATACTGTAAATAAATATTATAATTACCATTACATCTAGAGATGATTCTCCTTCATTCACTTTTGGTGAATGTAGCTTTAGCCAGGAAGAGTTGATGTCATCAGGCGGTATCCAATGATCATTGGGTGTTTCAACCCTAAACAGCAACACACTTAACATTGGTTGCCAAATCACTGCCCATCAACTCCCCCGCACTTCCAGCTAAGCTCCTCTCTCCTGCTCCATAACCAGCAAGAAGCTCTCTCAGCTGCCTCCCTCATCCTGCAAACAGTTATCTTTTTCTCCATTTCCATCACCCCAATGGCTGTAAGCATCCTCCATACTGAGTGGGAAAAGCTATGTCTACCAACCTTTCCCACTGCAGTCTTGCAAGAGGTCCTGGTATTTGGCGCTCTTCCTGTTAAACACTCGCTCAAAACCCTCTTACCATGGGACTGTAAGTTCGATTAGAATGATGTTCTTTGCTTCTTCAGACCACAGTCTGAAAATACACACACACACACACATTAAATTAATATTCGAAATAAATATTTATTAACATTCATAAATAAAACAAATTATTATCTGTATCCATAATTGTGTATTTTACACTTAACTTTTTTTGTATTTTTATTGTAGTTATTAATTCATTCATTCATTCATTTTCGTGTCAGCTTAGTCCCTTTATTAATCCGGGGTCGCCACAGCGGAATGAACCGCCAACTTATCCAGCTCATTTTTTACGCAGCGGATGCCCTTCCAGTCGCAACCCATCTCTGGGAATCATCCACACACACACTCTTACACTACGGACAATTTAGCCCACCCAATTCACCTGTACCGCATGTCTTTGGACTGTGGAGGAAACCAGAGCATCCGGAGGAAACCCACGCGAACACAGGGAGAACATGCAAACTCCACACAGAAACGCCAACGGAGCCGAGGATTGAACCAGCGACCTTCTTGCTGTGAGGCAGCAGCACTACCTACTGCGCCACTGTATCGCCTAGTTATTAATTCATTACTTAATAATAATAATAATAATAATAATAATAATAATTCAAGAAGAATTATTACAATAATTACTTTATTTATTTATTTATTTTTTCAAACTTAATTTATAAAATGTTTTATTAAAATACTCATGCTTTTTAACATTTTGTAAACGATATATATGAACTATTAGCATCTTATTATTTAATTGTATTTTTTAATTTTTAAACATTAGTGTATGTAAAAATATATTCATCAACATTCATTAAATAAAATAAATTAATTGTTATTTAAATCCATAATTGCATATTTTAGACTGAAACCATTTTTGTATCTTTATTGTAATTATTAATTCATTACTTAATAACAACAACAATAATAATAATAGTAATAATATTAATAATAATAATAATTATTATTATAGAAAAACATTTTGATTAATTTTTTTACATTACATGTATTTTTTATTATCTATATTTTACTTGTATAATAATAATAATAATAATAATAATAACAATAATAATAATAATAATGATTTTTTTTTTTTATTATTTGTTTACCTATGTTTATTTCTATAATTCTTATATCTAGAGTGAATCTTAAATCTAATCATTTTTAACCTATAATTGTGATTATAAAAATGATCAAATTAAATATAATAAACCACTAGGAACACAACATAATTATGTATTCAGACATCTTTTATAAAGAAATTATTAATTTAAAAATGTATTTTTTTACTTTTGTATTGTTTATTGTAATAATTATTTCATTATTTAATAACAACAATAGTAAGCATTATTATTGTAGTTGTTATTATTATAGAAAAAGAAGAATTAGATTTATTTATTTATTTATTTAATTTGATTATTTTATGTATTTAAAAAAGGGGGTGAGGACTCTGGACCATATTATTTTATTTAATATTTTATTTATTTATTTATTTATTTGATTATTTATTTATTTAGTTTACATATATCTCATGTCTGTAAAATGGACAGTATGATGAACATTTGAGCATCTGTTTTGCATAACCCACAGTCACCATGGCTCTTTTAATTCATTATCTGATGTCATCTTGGACAGTCAGAGTCATTCTAAATGTCACTTCAGCACAAGGTTTATTCTTGTCGCATTAGCCTTCATTAGACATCAACATAACTGTGAATTACAGAGGTTAAGAGAGTTATTGAGTTATTACAGCTCTGATGGTCTGCAGACCTGAATCATCTGCAGTGTCTGGATAGCCTCGCCCACAGTCCATCCCTATCAGAGCTACAGCTGTTAATTCCAGCATCTCTGGATTTGACTGGATTTAGTATGTAATGGTTTGAGTAAAAATGTGAATCTTTGCTTTATTCAACTAAAATGATTGTCATTTAGAGCATTTTTGTTGCAGAAAATGAAAATTGGTCAAATTTTTTTTTTTAATTTATAGTGTGAAAATCTTCCTACCCCTTCTGAAGGTAAAACATGTCAGAAAACTGTTCAATTTTGTATTTATTGTGTGCATAAAGTACTCTAGATGACAACACTCTTATTTTAAATTTGGGATAAATAATATAAAAGAATAAAGTAAAATAGTAAAACAAGAATTAGTGGTATAAGCCGTTTTCGGCGTTAATGTGTTGCGTTAACGTGAGACTCTTATAGGGCGATTAAAAAAATATATCAATCTATTCTCTATTCTCAAAGTTGGGTTGGTAGTTGTGTCTATTCTACGCAAGCTATGCTAACTTTCAAGTTGGTATTTTAGCGCGGATGAATACCTGGCAGACTTGCACTGTAGGTGGCGAGAACGAGTCTTCGAACCTGTGTGTATTCTATACAAGACAGACGGCACAATCTAACCAAAAACATGATGCTTGATGTAAACTAGGCCACATTATTTGTGTATTTGGATCGGTACCAGCTGGCCGATACCCGATCCAGCAAAAATATGCAATATCGATCCGATATCCGATCCAAGTATCGGGATTGGTGCATCCCTACATGTAAATATGACAGTAAAGTGTCCTTAGAGTCCTACTACTCTAGTAGTCCATCATGAGCTACAGCTGTGTCTGAGTGTCCAGATCATTGTCAGCTGTTGCAGGGGTTGATGAGTGCAAATGGTTGTGGGAGTTGTAGTTCATTAGAAATACTGGAAGTAATCTCCACTGACGATCACAACTAGCTAACATAACAATTAATTATTATTATTATTTTTTTGCTATTTACTTCAGTGTCCCCCGATGTTACATTAGCTTTAAATCCATTAGATATCTAAAACCTAGAAATATGTCAACCTTCTCTTGTATAACAGTGTGTTAGACATGTTCGTGCTCCTGCGAGTGAGCTGGATTAATTATTCAATGCACATTTTTTTCTGAAAGGCCTGACCTGCTTGCCATTGACAGATGCACATCGAGAAACTGGATATAAATAAAGCAAGAAAGAATGCAATTGATTTATGAAGTCGTATCAGGCCCTGAGGCGTCCCTGGTGCATCTGTCAAATTAAAACCTGGAGAAACGGCATTAACTCGCTCCCATTCCGAGACTCCTGATTGTCAACACAAAACAGCTTTGATTGAAGTCCGCGGTCCATGATTAGTGTGAGGATAAATTCAAGTCCCGGACAGCTCATTCCTCAATCCTGCTGATTAAATTGTTATTGGTGGCGTAATGTGTTTGCACAAAACAACTCATAAACATGCCACAACCCGAGAGGTGTTGGCTATAAATCCCATTGTAGCTTCGCACTTGTATTTATTGCGCTCTGCATTCGCACTTCTTATCTTATTTCGCTTTTTTATCATTTCAAAGCAGGGGGAAAAATAATAAAAATGAGCAAGAGAAGCTTCCTCCTTGTCAGAAAAGGCTCCCAACACAACAGTTGCATCATAAGTGCTAGCGAGATCTTTCCCCTTTTAAGTTTTCTTTTCATTTTTCTCTTTTTTTTTCCCACATCCTTTTTGGGAGAAAATCACAGAGGTCTTGTGAATGCAGTCGGATGACATTTGTGTGGCTCAAAGAGCTTTATATTACCTGGAGAAAGCTATCTGTTAACATTGTATAGCCACTATGGGATGACAGGAAATAAGAAACGCGTGGTGAAATTTGATGAAGTTTATAGGCAATGTGTTTTGCATGCGCATGTTTTTGTGTCACAGTGTCAGTTTAAAAAGCATTAAATGGAGTTCAGATGGTGTAGTAACAGGATGTACCAGCTAACAAGAAACATTTTGTACCATTTCTATTAAGTTATAAACACATTATCTCTAAATGTTCTGCGGTGGTTTAAATTGTCCGGCTTTTCAAATGTATTTCAAGATGTTCTAAACAGGGATATTTGTTTTATTTCCAGTTAAGTGGTTACATTAGAAAATGGTTAGATGTCCAATTAAACAGCATTCCATGAATAATGAATAACTGAAGACAAGCTTTTAAAGGGATAGTTTACTTTAAAATGTATATTTCCTTACGTTCTCTATTCTGCCGCACTAGACGTGGATATAACTGAGGGCGCGGGTGGTGAGGGTATAGTGTCGCGGACGCCGCTCCCTCTATTCTGCTGCCCCAAACGCGAATATAAGTGAGGGAGCGGGTGGTGAGGGTAGTTTCAGGGACACCGCTCTTTCTATTCTGCCGTCCTAGACGCGGATATAACTGAGGCGCGGGTGGCGAGGGTAGTTTAGGGGCGCCGCCCGAGGCGCGGGTGGTGAGGGTAGTTTATGGGGACGCCGCCCGAGGCGCGGGTGGTGAGGGTAGTTTAGGGGACGCCGCTCTCTCTATTCTGCCACCCTAGACGCGGATGAGGGAGCGGGTGGCGAGGGTAGTTTCTGGGACGCCACGCTCTCTTTTCTGCCGCCCTAGGCGGCCGCCTAGGTCGCCTCTATGTATGCACCGGCCCTGCCTCTGGGCATCTTCTTTAATGTGTGCTTGCATTTACAATTTTGCGCTTGAGCGCCTCCAAGTGCTGTTTGCTGTAACTTCAGCAGCTCTTTGCACGCGAACAAAAGTGCCATCCTAATTGGTGGAGAAGGTTTTGAAGCAGTGCGTCAAAAAAAAAAAAAAAAAAAAAAAAACAAGCATGAAGCATTTCTTTAAAAATGACACTTTTACGCCTGCAGTTTTGCGTGTTGGTGTGCACGATCACATTGGCGCCCTTTATTTAGTCACGAGGTGTTAAATGTCGACGGAAAGTGCGAGCAAAATACGTCTTGTTGTGCCTTAAAACCTAATAAGTTAAGGCAACTCAAACCATTTGAGTAAACCGATTGCTTCAAACCATTTGAGTTAAAATCTATATGGGTACTGTGAACTTATATATTTAAGTTGAAGTAATGAGGTATTTAATTAACTCATTACACTGAGTTCAAAACTCTTTTCAAATGAGTAGAATTAACTTTCAGTATTTTGAGTTAACTACACTCATTTAATTTGATTAAGCTAATTGTTGGGTTTTACAGTGTATTATTATAGCTTTGCTTTATGAGGTATACTGTTTATGTCTTAGCAGTCAGATATGGCCAGCAGCTAAAAAGACATTAGATATTATTATTATAAAAATAAAAATATATATTATTTTATGCCAAAAAAAAAACATTAAAATATTAAGTAAAGATCATCTTCCTTAAAGATATTAAATGTCATATTCTACATATACCAAAAAATGTCATTTCTTTTAAGAATTTTAGAATTGCTAAAAACTTAATTTGGACCACTTTAGAGCTGATCTCATAAACTGTATTGAAGCCTTAGATTACAGATTTTTTTTTAGATAGTTGTATCTCAGCCAAATAGTATAATGTCCTGAAAAAGTATTAATCAATGAAAAGCTAATTTATTTAGCTTTCAGGTAATGTATACATATCAGTTTAAAAAAAACACTTATGACTGCCAGGCTCACATATATGTTTGAGTTTCTTTTGCTGTTGTTGGCTGTAAAGATCTTAGGAATAAGTTTAATAATTTGTCAGCTTGTAATCACTCCTGCGTCTTGTAAAGTAGTCTAGATCTTCCTGGATCTACTTGCATTTCCCTGAAATGAATCGGGTATACTCAGTGGTGTAAAATAACTCATTACAAATACTCAAATTACTTTAATTCAGTAGTTTTTTTTTTCAGAAATTGTCATTTACTGGGTAGTTTTACAAATGTGTACTTTTACTCTCACTTGAGTACATTTTTACTGCTGTATTGGTACTTTTACTCCACTACTTTCCTTCAACCTGTAGTCACTACTTTTTTTTCTTGTCTATGTGGATTTCAAAAATCTGTCCTGTGATTCCTGTCCAATCAAATCGCACATAGCATTTAAATCACCTCATAATGATCTACCTCAAGACATGTGCAATTTATAATTGCAGCTAATGGTTTAAAAGCATTAAACGTGTCCAAGAAGATGTTCAAAATCTTTACACGCAATGACCCTGAGACTGTTTAGATGCATGTCACTGATAAGAAGATGATGGATGTTTACCGTATGATGACCAAAATGGCCTTAAACACCCAGCAGGCACGTTAGATTGAAGTTGTAGCCCAACATAGTAAAAACGAAAATCTGGTTGACGTCAGAACCCAATGTCAGGATTACGTCAATGTTCAACATCCAACCTAAAATCAATCAAATGTCAACGTCTAATGATGTTAAAGCTTGACGTTGTGGGGACGTTACCACTATGACGTCTATCAGATGTTGGATTTTGGTTGCCATACCTGACGAATAAATGTCAGTATTTGATGTCAATATGACGTTGGTTTAAGATGTTAGCTCGACGTTGGACGTTTGGTCACTTTTTCTAACAACCTAAAATCAAGCAAATATCAACGTCATTATTGGACATTAATATAACGTCTTTAGCTGCTGACTAGACAAAATTTTGGTCGCTTGACATCACAACCTAAATCTAACCTAATACTATTGTCTTATGATGTTGTGTGCCTGCTAGGCATTAACGAAATGCACTACAGAATGTTACGTTTACACACACATGCACAAATTACATGTAAACGCATCCGCTTTTTACAGCGTAATACTCACTACTCACTACTACTTTTACTCTTACTTTGAGTAATATTTACAACAGAAACTTTTACTCTACTTGCACTACATTTTTGGGCAAGTAATGGTATTTTTACTTGAGTATAATTTTTCCGTACTCTTTCCACCACTGGGTACTCTTCAGGCATACTGATCATCCAATCAGAATCAAGCGTTCAGCTTTTTTAAGGGGTTTGATGTTTAAGATGAAGACTAAGCAGGTATTCAGACCTTCCTCTTGTCCCAGTTGTGACCCCTGCACTACATACATTTTTTAAGTTTCCTTGACTTTTCTCCTAGCAGCGCTCATCTATAATTCCTCCTCATTTCAGCATCTGTAGGAGATCATGATGCTTTTCATTCAACTCTGAAAGGGAAAAAATCCTGCTTCTTTGAAAACTGCTACAAGCAACCAGCATGATTTATACATGATAAACAGCTAAACCGCCTTTTTTGATGACCGCTTTGCAGTTTTGCAAATGTAAAAAAGGTCGTCAAAACTGTTGTATACAGTTCATAATAAATAGTCCAATGTGGATTCAAGTTATGCTGATTAAACCAAACCAAAGTACAGCATTTAAACACACAGTAAGCATGGCATACCATTTATTTGATGGTTTCTCATTTAAATTCAAGCACTGTATAGCTGCATTTTCCTCTGTAATTTCGTTGCCAGGAGAAGTTTTTATTAACAATCAGACATCTCTGTTTACCTCAAATGCAACGTCCAGCAATTTCTGCATCTATAACCATTACCTATTGAGCGCTGAACAAAGGAATGACTTCATAGCTGGAAGCCAGCTATATCAAATACTATCCCACATTTGAAATGAATCTAGTATACGTTTGGAATGGAAACTGCATATTACCTGCTATTTTTGATAGGAAAATAGGCTGTGCAATAACAAACAATTCAAACAGTGAACTACATTTCTTTCACGCCATTTTAAGGAGTTGAAATAGTTCAAGTCAAGCACTTTCTATAGTTTTTTTTGTGTCATATTTGCTCACACAGCTTAAAAGTCTTGTGAAATTAAAATATAGCATTTTAGTGTTAGTCTTAAGGATATCTATAAGCTAGTGTGGTACAAAACAGTGAAACAAATTAGCATTTAGGAAATGTAAACATAAAAAGCGTGCATGATTTTTTCCACATCACCTCATATTTCAGTTTCTCATCAAATCTTCTGACCAATGAAATGCTCTCTGGTATCTAACAGGTCCTGCCCCCTTCAAGATCCTTTTCAATTTTATTTATTCAATGTGCTTGAGAGGGGCTGCACGGTGGCACAGTGGGTAACAAGATCGCCTCACAGCAAGAACGTTGCTGGTTTAACCTTGGCTGGGTTAGTTGCCATTTCTCTGTGGAGTTTGCATGTTCTTCCCGTGATCGCGTGGGTTTTCTCCGGGTGGTCTGGTTTCCCCTAGGAGTCCAAAGACATGCGCTATAGGCGAATTGGGTAGACTAAATTGTCTGTAGTGTATGTGTGTGAATGAGTATGTATGGATGTTTCCCAGTGATGGGTTGCAGCTGAAAGGGCATCCGCTTCATAAAACATATTCTGGATAAGTTGGAGGTTCATTCCACTGTGGCGACTCCAGATTAATAAAAGGACTAAGCCGAAAAGAAATTAAATGAATGTGCTAGAGCTCAACCACTCTCACTGGCAGAGGTGTAATAAACAAAACACCTTTATTTAAAAGGGGAGGAGCTACATTATGTCCCGCCCTCTCTTCATGCTTCAGTTTCAATTCAGATTACTTTAAATGTCAATTATAAAAATGCACATTTCAAAGTATTACGACCCTTGATGGAAATTTGACTAGCAAATAAAGGTCCCCTGAAGTGTTATGATGAAGTAACTCTCTCTCTCTCTCTCTCTCTCTCTCTCTCTCTCTCTCTCTCTCTCTCTGTCACTTTCACATTTAGGTACAGCCTACATTCAGAACTCCTCTGGCTGACAGGTCTGCCAATCGTAATCACCCCTATAAAGACTTGTGATCTCTGCCAATCCCGATCTGCACAGAGACCCTTAAATCGGAAGCGGCAGCGGGAATAGATTAGCTGCTGTGGTTGACGTTTGGCATGTCTCTGTCTGTTTTGTGGTGTCCGTTTGTTTTTAGCTTTATCTAATCCTGACTTTCTGCATGAGATCTATTGGAACAATGTAGTGTTTAAAAAGTTCTGTCATTTGTAAAATCTAAGTTCACGACGGATTTTCAAAGTAGTCGTGTCGTGTCACGGATGATTTCACACTGCATGACTATCTGGGCAAGCATTCCGTCGGTGCTGTGTTTACACTGCAAGATGGATCAGTGACATTGGGTTCACACTACATTCATTTATTCATTCATTCATTCATTTTCTTGTCGGCTTAGTCCCTTTATTAATCTGGGGTCGCCACAGCGAAATGAACCGCCAACTTATCCAGCAAGTTTTTACGCAGCGGATGCCCTTCAAGCCGCAACCCATCTCTGGGAAGGGTTCACACTACATGACTTTCAAATAGGAAGAATCGCTGTTAACTTTGTCTAAACTACATCATACAGCCAAACATATCCAAGAAGTGACATAGAAACAATGCGAGGTAACTTGGTATATCTTTTGTTAGATACATAATAAGAAAGAAGCATTTAGTGGGGTAGAAAATGTATTATGCTCACCTGGCTTTGAAGGGAACTAGCAATTTCTCTCAAACTTTTTTTCTTGTTCGACCCAGTTTTGGTATTGCTTAGATGACACGTCAAACAGACACAGGTGCTCCTGCCAAATTTACACTAGTATATACTCAAACTAGTGGATGCTGCTTTCTTAATGGCTGTAGGTGATCGCCGATGTTATTTTCAATCAGAACACATTTCACACGGCATGATGAATCACTGAGAGCTCCAAATATTTAGCATACCAAACATCTCACGGGTATCGGCGACTCATCTGTGATTCTCTCAGATTGTGTCTTTGATAGCTCATACTGTGTAATTGTTACTCACGTGAACGAGCAGCGATTTGCCTGTGATTTTAGACATTCCAAGGCGATTTCTCAAACCTGTCGCCAAGTCAAAATCGGGCTAAAATCACGCAGTCTGAACTAAGCATGGGCCCGTATAAGTTTCTGACAATATGATAACCTTGGATAAATCACGGTAGTGTGATTACTGCTGTGAAATAATTACTTTTTAAATGTCTTAGTAAAAAAAAACACCCCCCCCCCCCCCCATTTAACACAATATATTATGTTTTGGGACATGTCAGGCTATATAATTAAGATAAACCATTGACTTCTACTATCTTAATTAGCTTCAAAAACACAGATTTCCTTACAACACATAAAAAACACTTAAAAAAACACTCTACATGTACCTTAGAAACAGAAAAAAAAAACATTTTCGCAGTTTTTAATACCTTGATTTTTCCTAAATCGCGGTATATCTTAAAAACGGTTATTGTTCCATGCCTAGTCTGAACTCGGCATTACAGACAGAGACCTGGAACAGCAGTGACAGGTGACAAACATGCAGGTGACAAACATGCCTTGCCCGCAGGCTTTTTGAAGTTTAGACAAAGTTTAGCAAAGTGCGCTACAGTAATTAGTAATTTTTTTTATAGTTTGTACAAGTTCAGGACACATCTTTCATGTTATTTTCTTATTTAGAAGATTGGGAGGATATAATGGTGGTATTTTGGTTATATTTGTTTCTTTGATTTTCTAGCGCCACTTTCAGTTCTTTCTCCGATTTGTCTTAGTTCTTCAAATGTATTTTTATTATATTACTTTGTGTTTGTACATATTGTAAATATGTGGTTTGTGTGTGCAATACATCTTTTGCGGTGCTAACTTCTTCTTTCTTCGTGTTTCTCTTGCCACCTTTTGCCTTTAGCTTATTCTTTTGGTTTTTTTTCTTTATTCTTTTTAAACCATTTCACAGCAGAAAATTCCATTCATGACTTCATATTTTCTTGTGTAGTTTTAAACGTATTCTCTTCGTGACATCACAGGATTGATTTACTGTGGAAAATTCCAATTTCAGCACCGTGTTTGCAAAGGATGATTTGAATAGTCCATTTTTGCACAGTTTGTCAATTGTGTCCATGCTAAAAGGTACATGCAATATACTGTAGTACATCATGATGGCACGCTTTTCCAAACAGCAGAAGGAGTCTTCATGCTTGAGTTGAGATTGTGGGAAAACAATAGAGATTCAGTCATAAGAAGAGCAAAAATGTGAGCAATTAAAATGCAAATGCATTGTTAGCTGTTAATACCATAGTTACATCAGACACGCAGAATAACATCATTAAATGAGCCCTCCGTTATGATTTAATGCATGCATCATTTAAGACCTAAAAATGAGTGACATATATGCTGATTTATATTTCGGAATGCACTAATTATAATTGCACATGGCTTGTTATGACTCATTAGAGAACCAGACGGAATAGCAGGTGAACACAAGGTCATTATTAACCAACCTGTTTAGCCAATTAACAGTCTAGAAACTAATGTGGAAGTAGAAAGTGGAAACTTTATTCTCAAGTCAAGTCAAATCTTAGATTTTACTCAGAATAGTTACTCTGAACTTTTTAAGTGCCTCGTTTTTTTTTTTCAGATATTAATTTTCATATAGTGTGTACGTTAATCCAGCTGTTTAAGATTCAAGTGCAGATAAATGTTGTTATCTTTCAATATAAAGTTATTCATTAATATGTGTTACAAATATCCATGCCCTGCTTATTTTAGTATTAAAATTGCTGCTAAAATAGCGTTTTTGCAAGTTAGTTATATCATAAAAAATATCATTATCGCAACACTCAACAATATCACATATCTACAGCCCTATTGTAAAAACAAGTACACTGTATATGAGCTTGAAAGGTTGATGACTTAACTCTGGAATTGGAACAATAAAACCAATGCCATCATTACTTAAATGATCAATTATATCATAACTTAAATCTTTAATTTACACTGTAAAACCCAAAAAGTTAAGGTAACTCAAACTGTTTGGGGAAACCGATTGCAACAAACAACTTAAGATCAAAAACTAATCCTAATGAGTACTGTGAACGAAATGCATTTGAGTAAATAAAGCAATTTGAGCATGGTAAAACCCAGTAAATGAATACTGAATGAGTACTGTAAAACTCAATAAGTTAAGGCAACCCAAACCATTTGAGGAAACCGATTGCTACAAACGACTTGAGTAAACAACTAATCTATATGAGTACTGTGTACTTACCCTATTTAAGTTGAAGTAATGAGGTATTTAATTAACTCATTACCTTCAACGCTGAGTTCAACACTCTTATCAAATGAGTAGAGTACTTTCAGTACATTTTGAGTTAACTACACTCATTTCATTCGATAAAGTTGACTGTTGGGTTTTACAGTGTAGCTTTTAACATGAGCACAAATAATTTTATTATAATAAATATTGTATAGAAGGCTAATGATTTTGCCTTCAATTATAGACAGACAGACAGACAGACAGACATTTGATAGAGTGTGTACAATGTATCTGTAGGAGGGATCCGGGGGTGAGAAGGGTGCGCGACTTATTTGAGGACCGGGAGGGAGACGCTCGATTTTCGGGAGATTATCACTCATTTGCAGGCTTTATGAGTCCCGCAAATGCATAGAGACTCCCTGAACTTCCAGGAGACTTGGGATATTTGAATATCACATTTAACAATTATAGTGAGACGCGATCCAGCGCTACATCCTTGATAAACTGTCTGATGTGCACTGCTCTCTGGAGCTCAGAGGTGCGCATGACAGTGTGTGGCTGTGTGGTTATGTGAAGTGCGTTTTCAGTAGACGAAGGGCTGTTCAGAAATGCTAGGTAAAACACAGTGTGGATGTGGACCATTTTCATTCTATAATGGCATTTTAACACTAAGATGTATTAGTGTAATCGGGGCCTAAGTGTGTATTTTTCGCGAGCGCGTTTGCGAATAGGGGTTAGGCGGAGGATCGGCGATGCTGGCTTAGCATCGTGTTGTCTATTGGCCATCGGCGATGGACGATGGCATCGTCTATCCACCCAACCCTATAGAAATAATAATCAATTAACCAGAGTACCATATTCACAGCTCAGATTTAAATATTTGTTTATAAGTTTGACTGAATCGCCTTTAGATTTAAGACAAATTTCTTTGTTTACAGATGACAAATTTTAACACTTTTATTTACTGTAATCTTATTATGAATTAATAATTTGATGATACAATTCTCTTTGTGGTAATAATTGTAAATGCTTCATATTTAAAGTTTATCCGGACGTAGCAATTAAAACGTTTGCATGCTTTTTTTGTCATCAGCATTTGTGAACATGGCTTGGAAACAGTGTCCAGTTAAATGTCTCTCTTGGCTGATTTTTCACTTACAATTAAAAAGTTGTCAACTAATCACAACAGACTAGGTCATCTGACCAATCAGAGCAGAGTTTAGAACACCTGAATCCCTGAACCAACCAACCAACAGTTTAAGTAAAGCAAAGAGCCAATGTGCCAATATATTCATTAATTCATTTTCTTTTAGCGTAGTCTTTTATTTATCAGCGGTCGCCACAGCGGAATGAACCAACAACTAAACTGGCAAATGATTTAAGGATGCCCTTCCAGCCACAACCCAGTACTGGGAAACGCATACACACTTTTGTGAAATGCCAACTGGCCCTGCATGGACTCAAGCCAGCAACCCTCTTACTGTGAGGCGACAGTGCTAACCACTGAGCCACCCGCGTGCCAATATATTCAATGAGTAAATACATTTTTTGGCCTTAGATGGATGTAGACCTGTTGTAGGAGATCTACTGCCACTTTAACTACTGCTCCATCAAAACAATGTCCAATCTGTTTGCCTGAGCTGTCAGTTGCTTATTTGTATTGTGTTTTGCTGAAGTGGTTTTTGATCGGTGAATCAGACTGTAAATGTTCTTCAGCATGGTGTCGAGTGTCTCTCTGGCTCGCTCTCGGCCAGTAAACTCTGGCTCTGGCTTTCTGTCTGACCGCATCAGTGTTTCAGACTCCTGTGAGACTCCAGCACTTGGCAGCCTGAACGCAGCGCTGGATGAATTTGTAGTAGCACATTGTTCCCTCTCGACTATAAGTCTCTGCTCTGTTTGACTGAACTGAATCATCCATCTTTACCAGAACCATCCGTCGCAGACAGAAGTGACCAAATGGAAAGTATCGGATGATATACAACCCCAATTCCAAAGTAGCTGGGACTTTTTTTAAATGCAGTGAATTCAAAAACATGCTATTAGACTATTTTGGACTGTTGTTGTTCGGTATAAAAGATAGAACGAAATGATTTAATCCAAATGAGCTCAGACATTTTTAGTTCAGACTGAAGAGTATTCTAGGATGAGGGGGTGGTATGACTAAAAGCTCGAGGAACAGACTGATGATAAATATCACTTGAACCTAGGGCATAGTGTTGACCTATGAAGAAGGGAACATAGGTATAAAAGTGCCAGACTAAGAAGAGCCTTGTAGACCAGTCATCCAGTGGGCAGGGCCGTCGTAAGGGGGAAAAGTCAGGACGATTATGAGGCCACGACACAACCCACTAAACACCCCCCCCCCTACCCCCACCGCCCTCTTCACTTAATTCCGGTCTGAACTTATGTCCGGGACTACAATCCCCCCGACCCTCACCCCCTCTTTACTTACGTCTGCGACAACCACAAATATCACTTGAACCTAGGGCATAGTGTTGACCTATGAAGAAGGGAACATAGTCATTCAGTGGACAGGGGCGTTGTTAAGGGGGAAAAGTCAGGACGATTATGAGGGCCCATGGATTTTGTCGTAGAAATGCTGGATTAAGATCGTCTAGGGGGTCGTATCGAGATTGCGATCTTTTTTTGATTAATTGTGCAGCCCTAGTTGGACCTTAAATGTATTTGTTTAGCTTTGGCCGTGGTAATTAATGGGAGGTTATGCAATAGGTTGGATAGCTTTGTAAAAATCATTAATTTAGATTAATCTACATTTAAAACCAATTTTAGATCCTGAAGACAAGACTGAACAATATAAAAAGCAGACTGTAAAGAAAAACATATATTAAATAATAGACAGGTAAGAAACTACAAGTTAATAGTGAGAATTGGTCCTTTACTCTCTGGGGTCCGGGGATTTTGGGCCCCTGAGATGTTTTGAAATGCCCTGACATTTGTGCTTATTCTAGCTGTTTGTTACATAGTATTGGCAATGCTTTTTTATTTAACACAAACTGTGCTACAATAATATGTGAGAAATATTGCTGTACATGCTTGTGTTTTTTAGGGAAAAAATATTATGCGTGGTTACTAGGTTTTGGAGAAACAAATGTAACTGAAATAAGGTCCAAAAAACCATGCTGAATGGGCCTGAACAATACTTTTGATTAACCAGTCCTGTAGGCTAGAATATTTACATCATAATTATGTGAAAATTGTTCTTTTCTCTTATTCAAAGAAAACATTACAATGATTTACATTTTGTAAAATCAGTTTTGGGCCATCTCAGCTGTATGCGTGGGAGTGACAGTGGTCCTGAGTAATTCACTTGACACTCCCCCACTGGCAGTGTTCACACATCAAGGACAATGTAAAGCAATGTTCAGCAGAAAAAGCTAGCCCAAATCAACTGCTTGCTGTATTACTGTTACTTTTACAGCATGCACAAAAATATATATTTTAAAATGGTATAAAACATGTTTGCAAAAATGTTGTAATAAAATATTTCTTGTGCGTTATTCCAGCATTTAGTAATGATTTTTGAAAGACTCTAAGACACTGAAATAACGTAATGACAAAAGCTTTAAACACATAAATAAACTATATTTTAAACCTGAAAAACATTTACTTTAAATCAAAATAAAAATTTTCAGACCTTTTATATATATATATATATATATATATATATATATATATATATATATATATATATATATATATATATATATATATATATATATATATATATTGCCCAAATAATTGCAGCCTTAGTTAACTTTCCAAACTATGACTGGTTGAACTGTGCCACGTTCTGAATAAAGCAGCATCATATTACGGTGATCCCGTGAGTAAATGGGTCATAAACTGCTAGTGCAGCTTGAGCGTGATTTTACAAGCAGAATCTCAGAGTTTTCATGTCGTTCTCACAGTTAATATAATCGTGAGTAGTTCATGCATAGTTTGTGTTACTAAAAAAAGAATCTCATTATAATCTGCACATCTGTTTCACACCTCTTTTTATAATCTGACCCATATTTCTAATCTCTCCTGCTGCTCCATTAATTCATTCAAAATTCATTTTGCAAGGCCAGTGTGGTTGAGACATCCTGATTGGTTTAGTCCAACCGTATGAACGTCGGTTGAGTAAAATGAGCCCCTTTAATTGGTCCGTGGCTCAGGAAATGCTGGATTATGCACTGTAACCCCCCACACATGCATCTGTTCAATCTCTCGGGAGAAAGAAAAACGCTCATCTTCATCTCTCCACTAATGGACCATCAGGCCACTCTGTTTGAGAGCTTTGGTTTGTCCATTTGCAACATTAAACTGCCGCTGCACTTCCCGGTGCATCTTTACGTTTGTGTCTGCAGACATGCATCAGTTCACAATCCCTCTTGTTTTCAATGCTTTTTCAGGCAAGAATCACTATCACTAATAGTCATGTTTTTTGACTATTGTTTTTTATATTGGGGTTCTTAAGGTGATCTAAAACAAAAACAGTAAAACTAAAGGAAAAAGACCTTAAAGGGATGGTTCACCCCAAAATTTAAATTCCCTCATTATGTATTCATCCTTTAATTCTTTTAAATACAGAAGAAGATTTCCTAAAAGAAAACATATAACCCATATTTGGACTGTGGGGGAAACCGGAGCGCCTGGAGGAAACCCACGCGAAGGCAGGGAGAACATGCAAACTCCGTCAATAATATTACTGAATTTAATTTAAAAACTAAATAATTATAAATTTACAGAAGTAAATATATAGACTCGATGAGTTAAAAATCTGCGGATTTCTGCATGCGCTGATTTCGTGTGTGCCTAATTATAACTATGGTATATGCTTGATGAAAAATAATAGTTGTATAATCATGAAGTTTTTCCATTTTTTATAAGATAATTAGTTGTTGTTTTTTGTTGTTTTTTTTGTTGTTGTTTTTTATTTGTAGTAATTTTGTTATGCGATGTTTGTCATTTTTTTTATATTACTATTTAAGTTGCCACAACTTTGCTACAACTTTGCCATAAATTTTCCATGCATATCACCCTGCAGCCCAAGAGCGGTTACTCACAGAAGCTAAGCAGGGCAGAGCCTGGTCAGTAGATGGGAGACCACATGGGAAAACTAGGCTGCTGTTGGAAGTGGTGTTAGTTTGTCGTAATGCCCTAGCATAGTGAAGGGGACACTATACTGAGTGAGCGCCATCTTTCGGATGAGAAGTTAAACCAAGTTCTTGACTCTCTGTGGCCATTAAAAATCCCATGGCACTTTTCGTAAAGAGGAGGGGTGTAACCCCGGTGTCCTGACCAAATTGCCTCCATCGGCCATTACCTCTTGCCCTAATTATTCCCATCAAATTGACTCATTGTCTAGCCACTCCATCTATAGGCGGTGTGTGGTGAGGTGAGCGCACTGGTGCCGTTGTCCTGTGGCTGTCATCTGTGGGAATATAAATTTATATAATCTATAAATATTTAAATTAGCAATAAATTATATATATCTGAAAAGTTATATTCTTTGGTTTTTAGGGTGACAGACCTTAAATTCTTCTTTTTTCCTGAGCTCTGACTGTCTCCAAAGTAATGCAAATTGTCAGCAAATGGTCAAGCCGGTCAACTGGTTGGACAGGTTCTGTCCAAATACTACATGTATTAATGTCTGTAGTATCTGCTGTACTAGTTCAGAGTTATTTCAATGACGCCACAGCAATGCTGAGTTCTTCTTATTAAAGGACTTTGCTTTGAAGATACCCAAAAGTTCTCGCTGGTTTTTGGCTGGACTTAAAATTTCACAACAGTTTTGGTGCCGTGAGCCAGACAGAGAAATTCACATGTCGCATCATCCAAGTGGATGCTGCACACTGGTGGTGGTGTGGAGAGACTCCTCTTATGATTGTGAAGCGCTTTGAGGTATATAGCTATACTCAATAAATGTGCTATATAAATACAAATTAATTAAGTTAATATTGTTACCTTTAATTTTGGTTTTGATTTAGTTTTTTATTTACATTAAGTTATTCAGCATTGGATTAATTGGTAACACTTTATTTTGATGGTCTGTTTGTTGAATTTACGTTTCATTGCATCTACATGCCAACTAATTCTCATTTGATTATAAGTAGACTGTTAGAGTTGGAGTTATGTTGGAGTTTGGGTTGGGGTAAGGATTAGTGTAAGTTGTCATGTACTTGCAAAGTTTCTTATGGTCAGTTAAATGTGTGTTGAAGGAGCAGTATCAACTGACATTAAGCAGACAGTTAACTAATACTCCAATGGACCATAAAAATAAAGTGTTACCTTAGATTTCAAACAAATAGAAATAACAAAGTAAATTATTTATTTTGTTGTAATTGGCAATACAAACTTTTTTAATCTCTGAAGATTGCAACTCTTTATACATATAATAGTAAAGAATAAAGTAATAAACAATAAGTTACTAAGATAAAGATTTTTGCTTACACTATAAAAAATAATTTGTAATTATACGGTTTATTTCCAGCAGCTGGGGCACCAACAAAAATAGTAAAATAATGGCTGTTAAATTACAGAAATTTATAGTAAAATAACAGGTTGAATTACAAAAATTTACCAGAAATTTAAATTTAAGGAGATTTCTGTAATTTAGGGCCCTATGCACCCGGCGCAATATGGCGCAAGGCGTGGCGTGATACTTGTTTGGTAGTTTCAGCTTGGCGCAAGAGTCGTTTTGAGGCGTTGCGCGACGCTGTTTAAATAGCAAATACATTAGCGCTCATTTGTGCGCCCATAGGCGTTCTGGTCTAAAGGGAGGCGTTCTGAGGCGGACCGCTGGCACGTTGCTATTTTGAGAAACTATAATAGATTTTTCATTAGACTAAAACAAACCTGGTCTAAACTCCGGCGCAGTGTTGCGCCTCGCTTACGCATTGCTTAATATGCACAAGAGAGCAATAGACAAATATCTTTACATATGAAAACATTTAAATATTAATGATATATATATATAGGATATAATAAGAATAGATATAGGAAATAAATATAAAGGATTAAAATATTTTCTAGCCTACATAAATATGAAAAACCACTGCTTTTATGTCTTCTTCATCTCGGGAGGCTTTTTCAGTTCATTCATAATAATTAGCTTTTGTATAATGTTATTATTATTATTAGCAGTATTATTTATTATATCCATATTTATATTTGTTTTATTAAAAACAAGCTTAGATTTGCCCAACTGTCAGGTTTTAGACCATATGGGGCAAAGCATGTGTTTTAAGAGATAACTCAGGTTTTTCAGCACACTTCGTTATTATTGTTCATTTATTAGTTTGCTGGAAATTAGAACTGAATTTAGAAATAGTTTTGAAACAAATATTTGTGCTTAACAAATGCAATTGATTATTTATAGACTAATTGATGTCTTTGCGTAAAGGTTTCCCTATCCAAGAGCGAAAGTGAAAGTAATTCATTATCTCTCATTCTCACGCAGTAGATGCTCTGTTTAACAGTTTTCTGTTAAAAAAAACTGTTAACTGTTTGCTAGTGAAATGCTCAGTTTTTCCACTTAGACTTACTTTACGTCCTGTAAATAGCGAATGCGCTTATGGCGCGATGCAGCTGGCTCTTAAAGGTAATGGGAGATGAGACTCTAATTGGTTTATTCTCAAAACACACCTATAACTCATTAAGAAAATAAACTCAACCCTTTTAGACCATGCGCCTTGGCGCAAAGCGGATTTTCCCGTCCGTAAATTAGCAAAAATGAGTTCTGACACTGAAAGCATTTGCGCCCTGCGTTTTGCACTCTGCGCATGGACCGTCAAAATAAAGCCCTTAATGTCCGTTATTTTACAGTAAATTTCTGTAATTTAATGGCCGTTATTTTACTTTTTTTCCGGCCCTCCAGCTGCCAGAAATAAACAATAAAATTACAGATTTTCTTTTAAAGTGTACTGTATAAATTAATGTGTTTCTAATTAATTAACTAATTAATTAATTCTATTCATTGAATTCAATTATTTAGTATTTATTTTTTTTTAAATCCTTATTTTATTCTCATTCTTTTTTTAAAGATGTTCATATAGATATTAATAAGTCAATTCTATTTCGGCATCTTTGTGATTTGCAAAGAAAATGTGATATAAACAAACAAAAGCATTAGCATTATGCATTTGCCAGTAGAATTAGCATTTACACCTCAAAAAAGGCCTTGTTTGGTGATTTAGTTTTTCTGTTGATTTATCTCTAAAAGCTCTTCTTTTGATTAATGAGTTGCTCTGCTTTATATTAGTTCAAGAAAACAGCCGAGACATTCAGCATTGAATGATTAATGGCATTTCTCTTGTTCTAACATGATCAAACACCGCAGTCGCTCTAACAGCATTTGTCATATAATGTTTGAAAATAAGCACGTCTCCGCATGTTAATGAGAATGCAAATCAGCTGTTTCCTCCTTACCTTTGATTGACCCTTGATGACTGTTGGAACTACGTGACAGATCTGACCTCACAGAACAAAGATCTAAATTAAATGATGTGCGACCCAAATTAATGCATGATATTGTAATAATCTGATATTGCAATATTTTATTTTTCTGCGATAAAAATTGCGATAGGAATACAACTTCACAAGATGGTTTGAATAGCTCTGTTTGACGGTTTTCTGGGGAGTCTAACTATTCAGGTACAGAAATTGAAAAATCACAATGCAAATATTCTGCTTCATCTTGTTTCTTGTTGACATATCAAATAAATCTTAGAGCAAGTCAAAATATTGTTTTATTTTCACCTTCAGAAGAAAAAAGTCAAAATTAAGAGTTTTTTGGGTAAGAAAAATAATCATGTTCTCGCTTTGAAATGTAGATATTTTATGGAAGACACATCAGTCTCAAAAATAATACTTTTGCAAAAATAAAGAAAGAAAGTGAATGAATGAATGACCTGTGTATGAATTTTATTTTGAAAATGAATCATTTTTTAGACTGATCTGGCTCCATAATATTTAAATCAAAATCAAGACAAAAATTAATTTATTTTTTACATAAATTCCATAAAAATAAAGTAATAAATACAATCCTGTAGCTCCTGGTCAACTATAATTCAGACTCAACATTGCATATCTTGCGATGTGACTATTGTGGATGTGCACATTGTGATATCGATGCTGAAACGATATATTATGTAGCCCTATTAATCCCCTCTGCCGCCGAGCACAGATTATCTCTGGAAGATCACCTCAACGCCGGTGTCGTAACCGTCAACAATGATTTAATATTTCATAAGCAACACAAACCGCTAGCAGTACCGACAACGCCATCCGCTTCATCGTGAATGAAAGTGAAAGAAAAATCTAAGGAAGGAGAACAGAAAAGGCTGGGGAGAGTTTGCATCAAATATTGATGCTCTTTTTTTTTTGGTACCATCTGCTGTATGGCATGAGCATTAAATATTAACGTGTAGCTAGAGAAAAAGCCTGGAAGGAAGAGAGCGAGAGTGAGACGAGCAGACAGACTGGGGAAGATCACATCAAACGGGCCTGTCTAAATGAGGATGGCCAGGTTCGTGGAGGTAAAGGTGTTGATATGGTGCTGACCGCCGGTTGAAGAGCTCGGGTCAGGACAGTTTTAGAGGTCTGGTCTGGTCTCTTGAGATGAAAACACAGTTAACATACTGCTCGACAAACAGAGCGGGACGCCAAGGGAGAACTAGTTTCACATCATTATCTCTGACCCCTGTTGCACATGCAGCTGTGCTCTGAATTGAGTTGCACATTGACTACTGGAAATTCAATTCAAGTGTATCTCTAGCGATTTTCACTATAATTACCAACCAAAGCAGCTTTACAAAAGGTACATGTTATTGCTACATTACTGTCAAACTTAGGAAAGTTAAAGAGTTGTGTGTTGGGTGGATAGTATTTAAACATAGATAACTTGCAATTATACAGTATGTAGTGTCATTCAAAAAGATGATGTCTGTGTGTATTATACATCCTTAATGAAGTGTATTAAGTGTTTGTGTTGTCTTCGAAGTCCTCAGTCTCTTTAAGTTCTAGGGTTAGGGGTTAGGTTAAGATTAGGGTTAGGGATTGGATTAGGTTAGGTTAGTGTTAGGGGTTAGGTTAAGTTAGGATGAGATTATGGGTTAGGTTTTGAAAGAATTGCAACAACTCCCCCCATCCTAGCGCTTTGTCTAGGTAGGTTTGAAGTAGAGAGATTGAGGAGACGTGCACGGGCTCGCGCTTGTCTGACTATATAACATAAGAGCGTTGATCTTACCCCTCCTGTGTGGGAGGGTTAGCCTTGTTTGTGGGCATTGGGCTTAAGACTTGATGAGAGGAAGTGTTTTTGTGTTCTAATTGTTGGCTGTTGCACGATGTGCCAACCTATTTGGGATGGTTTGGATCGGTGGATCGATGGGTGAGGTTTGGGATTTATTTTTCCTTTTGTTACTCCCTCAAGACCAGTTGTGAGAGGGAAATGTACCAGACACTTCATCAGTAGTGTACCTCAGATTCATCGGGTGTTTCGATTCTTTAAACTACTAGCTGGCTCTACTAGCTCTACTAACTAGCTCTACTAGCTGGGCTTCCAGCTAACTCTGTCAAGCCTCTTCAACTGCTCCAGAGCGCAGCAGCACGAGTGGTCTTCAATGAACCTAAACGAGCACATGTCACTCCACTGCTAGTCCGTTTGCACTGGCTGCCAGTTGCTGCTCGCATCAAATTCAAAGCTCTGATGTTTGCCTACAAAGTGACTTCTGGCCTTGCTCTTATCTGCTTTCACTTCTGCAGATCTATGTGCCCTCCAGAAACTTGCATTCTGTGAATGAACGTCGCCTCATGGTTCCATCCCAAAGAGGGAAGAAATCACTTTCGCTCACGCTCACGCTCAATCTGCCCAGCTGGTGGAATGAACTCCCTAACTGCATCAGAACCGCAGAGTCACTCGCTATTTTCAAGAAACGACTAAAAACTCAACTATTTAGTCTCCACTTCACTTCCTTATCTGCAATTTCCTCTCTGAATATCACACTAACTGTACCCAAAAAAATAAAAATAAATAAATACTAATACTACTAATACTTTCCTTCTTAGACTTTACAGACCTGAAACTTGCCTACAGCACTTATTCATTGTTGCTCTTAGTTGTGTAAATTGCTTCCTTGTCCTCATTTGTAAGTCGCTTTGGATAAAAGCGTCTGCTAAATGACTAAATGTAAATGTAAACACTAGACACCCTCGTCTGAGGCGATCAGCACTGGTTGATCAATTCCAGGCCAGTGTCTTACTGCCAATTTGTGATAGGAATTTGACCATATCCTTAATATGTTTGTTTTGGGTTCTGGTTTTTAGTCAGGGTTGTTAGGGGGTTTGTGTGTTTTTTTTTTCCAGAGGCTTGGGGTTATGCCCTTTTGATTACTGAGGGTTGGGTTTAGGGTTTGTTGTGGGTGAGGGTTTTCCCTTTAAACTGAGGTTGGGGTTAGGGTTTGAGTTAGGCTAGGGTTAGGGTCATGGATTGGGTTAGGGTTAAGGGTTGGGTTAAATTGGGGTGGGGCTAGGGTTAGGGGTTAAGTTAGATTAGGGTGGTATTGGTGTTAGGGTTTGGGTTAAAGTCAAAGAGAGAGCTGCTGTTCATAATTTAATGGATCAAGAGATATTATTGTAGCAACATTCAATAGGAAATGTACCATGGTAGAAAAACTCACTAATATTAAAAGGAGTTGTGTGTAGTTTGAGTAGAATTTAGACATAGTTAACCTGCAGTTATACCGTATAATGTTGTTCAAAAAGGATTATGTCTATGTGTATTATTCACCCTCAATGAAGTGTATTTGTAAATGAAGTGTTTGTGTTGTCTTTGAAGTCCTCTGACGTTTTAAATGATCTCTTCAAGTCCAAGTCTTAGGGTTAGGGGTTAGGGGTTAGGGGTTAGGTTAGTTTTAGAGGGGGTATGGCTAGGATTAGGGGTACGGTAAGCATAAATTAGGTTAGTTATTGGGTTTAGATTAAATCAGGGTGGGGTTATGGGTTAGGGTTAGAGAGGGTTAAGTTAAGGTTAGGATTAGGTATAGGGTTAGGGGTCAGGTTAAGTTAGGCTGGGTTTAGGGTTAGTGTTTGGGTTAGAGTCAAAAAAAGAACAAAGGAAAGAAAATATTGTAGCTGCTGTTTATAATTTAGTTGATCAAGATATTATTGTAGCAAAATTCATTAGAAAATGTACTCTGGTGTTAAAAAAACACAAATATGAATAGAAGTTGTGTGTAGGGTGGAAAGTATATAAACAGTTAACTCATCTCAAGTCTAAGTGCTAGGGTTAGGGGTTGGATTGGGCTAGGTGGGGTTAGGGGTTAAGGTAAGTTGGGGTTAAGGTTTGGGTTAAATTGGGGTTAGGGTTAGGGTTAAAGACAAAAATAGAGCAAAGAAAAGGAATTATTGTAGCTGCTGTTCATAATTTAATTTATTAAGATATTATTGTAGCAACATTCATTAGGAAACGTACCTTGGTGGAAAAACACACAGATATGAAAGGAGTTGTATATAGAGTGGACAGTATATAAACATAGTAAACCTGCAGTTATGCAGTATATAGTGTCATAAAAAATTATGTCTGTGTAAAATACACCCTAAATGAAGTGTATTTGTGTAATTAGAGTTTGTGTTGTCTTCGAAGTTCTCAGACGGTTGGCATCATCTCAAGTTCAAGTGCTAGGGTTAGGTCAGAGTTACCGTACGTTCACACCGAAAGCTGCGAGAGCTATAGAGAGTAAAGGAAAGAGATCTATTGTACCTTCTGTTCTTAATTTAATTCATTAAAAGATATTAATGCAACAACATCATTAAGAAACATACCCTGGTGTATTTTTTTAACCCACAAATATGTGCTGGCAGGTACATATTGCTGCATTTTAGGTGTAAAACCAATGCTACGATGCAGTAACACTAACCGTATACTTCAATATGGCTTTTCCGGTTTGACAGGTATTTTCAGTAGCTCACCACGGATGATACTAGACTTGGGAGCAGACCGGGTTTGAATCTGTCAAAAGATGGTTACAGAAACCATTAGTGGACTTGTTTTGTCATTCTGATTCTCAACAGTAATACCATAGACTGTGCTGGTCAAGTAGCGAGCTATAAAACGAAACTGCCATCGCTGTAGGAGCTCATTTCTGGTGTGACTGCTGTGGGGTTAAGAGCTCGTGGATTTGACCAACAACCAAAACTTTGTCTTATTGTAGAGATTAGTTAAAACAATTTGAGCATGTAGCGGTGGTCTGCCTATTTGTTTAGTTATTTCTTTGACTTTTATTTTGTCCAGGGAGTAAGGTAAGCTCCTTTATTTTTCTTTAAAGGTTCAAAGGTAATCTCCTAAATTTTCTTAACTGATTCTTTTCTTTGTTATTTTGGCCAGTGGCCACCCCGAAGAGATGCTCCTTAATATTTTTCTACATACAATAAGTCCATTTAATTAATCTCAAGTGAGTGTCCGTGTTTGGTTCTCGACCGAAGGGGATCTTTTTGGGAAATCCATTTCAACTCAGTTGTTTATTATGCCCCTTTAGTAATTTATTTACCCCTAGACTTGAGGCGTAATAGATGAGGATACATGGGGAAACTTGTAGAGCAATCTTGCCAATGATGGACAACCAGATGCAGATTTAGACGACAATCATTCAGAGAAAAGCAATTCTGTTGCCAATTCATATTTTAATACCCTCCCTCCAAACCACCCCCTCTCCCGCTGCTGCTTGTTAATAAAGATAAACAAACACACTCCAATATTAGACCTATACACAAAAGTCTACAACAAAGCGAAATCACTTGCTGCATCTTTAAATTATACAGCTGTTGGCATTTTAAGCATTAAATTACATAAAAACAGTTTGTGACAACTTACCAGAAATAATAAGCTATGTGTTCCTGCTCCTTTTCCTCGCACTAAATATTCTATTTCTCTTATACCATCTTCCGAAATAAAGGGCATCACGTTCCTGAGAAGTTCTGTTTTAGTCATAGGGATTTCTGCTTGTCAATTGTAAAATCTACTGCATAATACATTTTTCACAAGGTGAATAAGAAACTCTTTTGGCTCTGTGTGGTTGCACAGCCCTTGCAACAGCTCCGCTTCCTTCACTCAAATGACTCCACAGCGTCCAGGGTAGGGGTTGCACCAGCTGTTCAAACGTTCTTGCTCAGACCTGAACCTAAATTTCACTCTAGAGGCTTAGTTGCTTACTACTTGCAGTTTGTAAATAAATTTGTTCTTACTTCGGTTGCAGCACATGTTCTTAAGGCAGAACATAGTTAAGCCCAATCCCATTTCTATTTCTGTACCCCTACCCCTTACCCTTGGCCCTTACAACCGAGGGTTAAGGGAAAGGGCTTCAAAATTTACCCCTAAGAATTGGGACAGCACTACAGCACCTGCACACGTCATTATATGTCCTCGCGATTTCTTGCTTCCTATGAGATCAGATGATCGTGACTGCTGTAGTTATTCCAGTTGTGTTATTTTTTGGTATTTATCTTTAGTAAATCACTGAAGGCATGTTATCATAACGATCTAATGTATCAATAAGATGGTAATACTGTGCATTTAACACAGAGGCCATCCTCATCAATGTAAACACACAAAAAACAGCATTAACATTATATAGCAGACACTGTAAAAAGCTCATTGACAGCCACTAGACTTTTCTGACAAGGTATTCCAGTATCATCGAGTGTCAGATAGTTGTGGGACTGCAGTACAGTAGTCATGATTAGGGATGATAGATCGTAAATAGATTGCGAAATTTAGCTGTATTTATTTTAGCGTTTTATTTTAAAAGCATGACGGTAAAACATGAATGCGGTTATGAATATATTAAAACGTGTTTGTTTGTTTGTTGTAAAAATTCGTAATAATGACAAAAAATACTAATTTGTGGATCTTCTTACTTCCGGGTGCAGCTGTTGCTGGGGTATTCTGGGAATTTTTTCTTACGCCTTGGTTTCAAGTGTGGTCCTGTAAAGTCTTTGTTTGAAGGGGTGTATACCCCTTGCCCTTAGCCCTACGCCTTCAAGCTAAAGAGAGTTGGGACACCACTACCCCTTCACGGGCACGCGCAAAACGAGGGGTAGGGGTAAGGGGAAGGGGAAGGGCTAAGGGGTAGAATTAGGATTGGGCCTTAGTAGTTCGTAAGCTCTCTGTAATGTCATACTGAATTATATAATAACCAATCAGAGGCCTTCAAATTGTTAATTGGAAAAAAATTTAAATGTATAGGAACTGAAATGAAGAAGTCATTAAAATCAAAACATTAAACTCGAAAATATTTTGATATCGGGCATATAAAGTCACACACACACACACACACACACACACACACACACACACACACACACASASACACACACACACACACACACACACACACACACACACACACACACACACACACACACACACACACACACAACAGGAAGAAACATTCAATCATGAAGAAATTGTTGTTTTTCTTGATGGATACAAACAGAACAAAACAAAACACTCTGTCAAAGAAAATTAAACCCAGCATTCACAAACTGGAATAAAAGAGATTTGGCAGAACACAAGAAAACTAAATAAAAGCAAAAGGCTGTAAACAGAGAGAGATGAAAGAATTTAAAACATATGATTCTTAATTATCAGTCACAAGTTTATCAGTGTAATCTAATATAGATGTCATGCCTTTTCTTTATTTTTCCTGGGCAGTGGCTTACCTGATAAACATTTCATTGTAATGTAGGATTATGTAGGAATAAATGTAATGTCGTAATGAACAGCCAACTATTCCAGCATATGTTTTACGCAGCGGATGCCCTTCCAGCCACAAGCCAGCACTGGAAAACACCTGTACACTCTCATTCACACACACTCATACACTATGGCTAATTTAGTTTATTCAGTTTACCTACAGTGCATGTGTTTAGACTGTGGGGGAAATCGGAGCACTCTCCAACACTGAGAGAACATGGAAACTCACAAAACACACAGACATGCCAACTGGGACTTGAACCAGTGACTTTCTTGCTGTGCTAACCACTGAGCCACATTAAACTAAGTCCAATGGTGTAAAACAAACTGTTTATTATTTATTGTTAATTATTGTTTTTTAAATGTAATTTAATGCTTACAATGCCATCATGGCCTCCTAATCATCCCCATATCATAATTGGCTTCATCATTCTGTCTCCTCTCCACCAATCAGCTGGTGTGTGGTGTGCAGACTGGTGCAATATGGCCAGCACATCCTACAGGTGCTCCATTGCCATTGGTTGCACTAGCAATACATATATTAAAGGTGCAGTATTGACAAAGCCAATGATGATATGAGGAGGGTTAGGACAGATGGACAGAAGCCAGAGGGCAAATTTGGCCAAGATGCCAGGGTTAAACCACTACTCTTTTTCAAAGGACATCCTGGGATTTTTTATGACCACAGAAAGTCATGACCTCGGTTTAATATCTCATCAGAAAGATGGCGCTCACTGAGCAGTATAGAGTCCCCATCAATATACTGGGGTGTTAGGACCCACACAGACCACAGGTTGCGCGCCCCCTGCTGGCCTCACTTAAACCAGGCAGCAACCTAGCTTTCCCATGTGGTCTCCCATCCGGGTACTGACCAGCTTAGCTTTAGTGGGTCACCATGTGAGAGTTGCAAAGCTAATATATCGTTTTTTATTTTAAAAGTATTTCACAGCAATTCGAAACATTTTAATTTAGTGGCTTATTCGTATGCATTCGTTGGATCTCATTCGTACAGTTTGATGACAATAGCTATGTTTCCATCCACCTATTTTATGCGCATTTTGCAAATTAAATTTTGCATAAATTTTGAAAATGCGCATAAAAAACGTATGCGCCTAACTGAGTAGGATAAACTTTTTATTCGATAAGAAAAGATGCTCATAAACTGCGATGGAAACACTTTTACCGCACAAACTCCAGCATGCGCATTAAAAAAGGTCATGTGATTTTGTTAAAAGAGATCATGTGATGCTTAAAATGTGTGTGAATGGACAAAACGTCAGGCTGAGCACATTATAAAACATCTGAAATGTTGTTTTGGTCATTATAAAACGCCTTACCATTTCAGTTTTAATGTTATTATATTATTAATGACCTCCAGAATCAAGAGCGCCTGTGCTCCGCGTCTGACACCTTCAAACGCCACTGCGCGCTCACTGCTTGTCAGGATTGTCTTCTGAGGCGCATTCATTTAGAAAAAATTGATGCAGCTTCACATACTGCAGCAAATGAAGTTTTTACTGTTGATATTTGGCGCCAGTTAATCAGGAAGTGACGATTTTGTTTGCTTTGACTCGTTGGATGGAAACGATGCTTCATTCGCACAACTTTTATGCAATAATCAAGTTTTGTGCATAAAGTTTATTCACTTTTTTGGATGGAAACATAGCTAATGACTACACTTACATGGACATCGGTAATCTAATTATTTGCCCTATGATTGCCATGCAAGTTGTTTACTGTACATGAGTTGTTGTTTTTTTATTTTCCTTTTTTACGTTATAATAAATAGTTCAACTAACCCCATTATGTCACCATTCAATGCTAGTTTTCCTCTAGCATTTCACGCAACAACTGTTCATGTTCGTCATGGAACCATTTGAGACTTGGGGCATTTCGTTTTTTAATTTTGGGACAAAGTTCAACAGCAGTTAATTTCTCGAACTGTGCACGAAAACAGATGACAGACGTTACAAATTCTCAAGCAACAGGCTACCTCTGCGATTTCATTCACTAACTTTTCATTCATGACCCCGCGACTTCATAATGTCCATATCCTCCAGTTCTCAGCATAGTCATAGTTTCACGCTCGCACCAAAGAATGTGCTCTCTTGCTTGAAGCCATTCTCTTTTGTTTGTCGTCAAACACCTGACATCTGCTGTGTTTGTGTCCTGTCACAAAATGTAGGGAAAAGTACTACACGGCTAATAGTTTGATTGTGGATTGTGCCCTAATTCGATTTCTGTTTAGCAGGATTAAAGTAAGAAAAAAATCTCTATTTACATGGAAGAGTCTTAATGAGAGTGTTGTCTTAATTGTATTTGTGTCCATGTAATCGTACTCAATAACAATTGAATTTAGGGGTGGGGTTTGGACTCCTTTTACTGTACGTTCACACTGAAAGTGGTGAGAGCGTTAACGTAGCGGGGAGTCATTCATTTTCAATGAGAGCCGGAGGCGATAAGCAGCGAGGAGCAGTGTTGAGGAGTGTTAAAATCAAGTCAACTCTAGGGTAATGAGCTGTGACTCAGTTCGGCGGCAAGCAATCAGAATATAGAAGTCAACCGCTTGAGAGGAGTCCAGAGAACACAATCACTCTAAGCTTTGGTTCCGACCGTAGTTGTTCACAAGGGTTTGATTATTTCGGTCGCGCAATTCCAATTGTTTGCAATTTTTATTTACAGGAACATGCATTAAAAAAAGTTACTGGCGAGTTACTGGTGTGCATCAATATATATATATATATATATATATATATATATATATATACACACACACACACACACACACACACACACACACACACACACACACAATTGAAGTCAGAATTATTAGCCCCCTTTTGATTTGATTTGATTTTTTTTTTTTTTATTTCAGAAATGATTTTTAACAGAGCAAGGAAATTTTCACAGTATGTCTGATAATATTTTTTCTTCTAGAGAAAGTCTTATTTGTTTTATTTTGGCTAGAATAAAAGCAGTTATTAATTTAAAAAAAAACATTTTGGGGACAATATTATCAGCCCCTTTAAGCTAATTTTTTTTCCGATAATTTACAGAACAAACCATTGTTATACAATAACTTGCCTAATTACCTAAACCCGCCTAGTTCACCTTATTAACCAAGTTAAGCCTTTAAGCTGTATGAAAGTGTATTGAAAAATATCAAGTAAAATATTATTTACTGTCATCATGTCAAAGATAAAATAAATCCATTATTAAAAATACATTTTTAAAACTATTATGCTTGGAAATGTAATGAAACAATCTTCCCTCCATTAAACAGAAATTGGTGAAAAAAAATAAACAGGGGCGCTAATAATTCAGGGGGGCTAATAATAAAATAAATAAACAGGAAATAAACAGAAAATAAATAAACAGGGGCGCTAATAATTCAGGGGGGCTAAAAATTCTGACTTCAACTATATATTGTTTAAAAAAGCGGGAATATCATGTGACTATACAAAACAGTATTGCTGCTTCAGGATATTTCAGACATAAGTACACATTGGATAATTAAGCGTAGCAAAGCCCCACCACATGCAATTTGATCTTCCATTGTTAAATCAATTTTATAAAAATTGTGCAACATTTTTATGCTAGAAAGCATGTTTTATGCGGGAATGTAACTGTTTTGATATGCTGAAATGGCCTCTTTAATTACGAGATTAATGTAGTGAATTTTGATGCTCTCGCCGCTGGAGCTGAAGACAGACAGCTTTGTCGCCAGGGAGGCCACAGCGACCTTTGACGCTCTCACCGCCTTCGATGTGAACGCACAGTTAGAAATCGTACATTTTTATACGACAGAACTCATATGAATCTGTACAAATTAGCCACCAATGTGACAAAATGTAAAATAGTTCAATTTCCTTGTGAGATCAGGCTGGAAATTCACATCAAGCATGTGCACTTTTTTGTGCAAAGAATGAAGGCACTTCTGAAGCTTCGAGTAAGGTGTACCTATTAAAGTGGCCAGAAAGTGTGCATGTTAGATATCCACGTTTGACCTGCTGAAAGAGGTCAGGTACATGAGGGAAACATGCTGTACAGTACGTTCAAGCCCAGAGCAAATGAGCATCTCCTGAGGAAAAGCAGCAGGATGCTTCACTACTGTACGTTGCCACTACAGACTAGTCTTACACTGGTGTCTGACCTAGATTTCCTCCAAATGCATTAAAAATAAAGTTAAGGATCTTTTGTTTCATCACTTGTGAAGAGGTTTCGCTGTGAGTTCGTGCTGCATCAGAAAATGCCTTCAGTTCTGTATTCCCGCTTGCTTTCTGACTGACCCTGATTTTTCCATTCTCCAAATGGATTTCAAGCAATCAGATCATTCAAAAGCTCCGGCTGTGTTTTCTCTAAGCACAAAGGCCCTCATCTGATTATTTCTGATGCTTCTCTCTATGTGTGTGTGTGTTTTGGTAGTTTAGCCAAGGATGTGTATAATACCTAAGGAGACTGTGTGTGCAAATATGCATGCTACTCTACCATATTGCATACAAAAAGTATATCAAATAAATACATCGAAGAATATTCCTTTAATAAATCTGTCAAATAAAATGAAGCGAAAATGCACTTGTCTTTACATTAACAGTTGTCTTTACACTTTACGTCTAAAGTGAACTAAAAACAACTTAAAAGTCCTATATGTTATTTTTGACTCTATTAAAACACAAAATATGTTTACAGTTACTTAGGAAACATGCTTAGTGAACATACTTGTTTATCTGAAAACAATGCTAACACCAGGTATTCTTTTTCGTCATGCATTCAGTGTCTTTGTTTTGATTTGTGTAACTCGGCCCAATGCCAGTTTATATTTCAGCACCCCTGGTTGCCTTGACAGAAAACAACTTTTTTCATTCCAGTCATAAAGGCTGCTTCAAAGTATGCCAGCGCAGCTGAAACATGACCTCCAAGGACAGTAGTAGCCTCAGAAATGAGACGCCTATTCATGAAGCCTTTTTTAAATTTGCGAACAATACAAATATTAGAAATGTAAACGTTAGCTTATTTACACAAATTGTACTAAAGCGATCTAAAAAGTTCATATCAATAAGTTTTCTCTTTGCACCACCAGGTGGCAGTCTTTGTACTTTCATTTCGAAGGTGCAGATTGCATAAGTTTTATTAATATGTATAACTTTATTTTATTCATAACTTTAACTTTATATATATATATATATATATATAGTTTAAAAATGTATATTTTCCCAAGTGTATATAACTACTACTGTAAGAAAATATCAGAATTCGGTACACACTTTCTGTATTATCTTTGCTTGAACTGAGCCGATCTAATCCTGTTTATATGAATTGAACCTGCCTCTGACCAGGTTTAAGCTACCAGAACTATTGCTATGACAACAACTCTCGGATCAGCTTTGAAGAATGAAACGATCCTGGATCATGTCAAATCGTCAATAACTAAATGCAGTTAACTGAGTAATCCACGTACGAAGAACGAACCCCTGGTTGCCTTGACACAAAACAACTTTTTTCATGCCAGTCTTACAGGCTGCCTCAATGTATGCCAGCGCAGCTGAAAACATGACCTCTAAGGACAATAGTAGCCTCAGAAATGAGACGCCTATTCATGAGGCCTTAATTTTATATTTGTGAACAATACAAATATGAGAAATGTAAACATTAGCTGATCAGCTTACAATCGTCAGGCACACTGTTCTGTTGGTGGCGTCAATTTGGCAACCTGCATTTGTGTCAAGTCAGAGGAGGTGAAAAAAACCCTATCTGATATTTTGAATTTGGACTGTAATACCTAGATCAACCACTAGGTTGATAAATCCTACATACTGCACCTTTAACTTGTGTACTGATGCTGATGTGCTGGAATGGGAGATCATAACAATATTTCATGGCAATTCAAACCTTTTTGATTCAGTGGCTAATTCTCATGTATTTGTACGATCTCATTTGTACAAATGAATGATTCGAAAAAAAGAAAATATCCAGATCCAGTTCTGTGGGCGCAAATGCCTTGTTGATGTCAGAGGTCAGTGGAGAATGGCCTGGACTGGTTCCAGCTGATTGAAAGGCAACAGTAGCTTTCAGCTAAGAACAGGAAACTGAGGTTACAATTGGCACAGGCTCACCAAAATCGGACAATAGAAGATTGGAAAAATGTTGCCTGGTCTGAGTTATGATTTCTGCTGCAACATTCGGATGGTAGGGTCAGAATTTGGCATCAACAACATAAAAGCATGGATCCTGCTTTGTATCAATGTTTCAGGTTGGTGGTGGTGGTGGTGTAATGGTGTGGGGGAATATTTTCTTGGCACGCTTTGGGCCCAAGTACCAATTGAGTATCATGTCAATACCACAGCCTACCTGAGTATTGCTGCTGACCATGTCCATCCCTTTATGACCAGTGAACCCATCTTCTGATGGCTACTTCCAGCAGTATAACGCACCATGTCAAAGCGTGAATCATCTCAGACTGGTTTCTTGAACATGGCAATGAGTTCACTGTACTCACATGGCCTCCACAGTCACCAGCTCTCAATCCAATAGAGCACCTTTGAAATGTGGTGGAATGGAAGCTTCACATCATGCATGTGCAGCCTACAAATCTGCAGCAACTGCGTGATGCTATCATGTCAATATGGACCAAAATGTCTGAGGAATATTTCCAGTATCTTGATGAATCTATGCCACGAAGGATTAAGGCAGTTCTGAACGCAAATGTGGGTCCAATCCAGTACTAATAAAGTGTACCTAATATAGTGGCCGGTGAGTGTATGTTAAGAGAGATGCCGTTAAGTAAGCAACTTTAAAATAGAATAATGTAATTGACATAGTGTAATGTAATTCTATATATTAAATAATAATAATATTGGTAATATTTCTCATTCTATAATGTAATCTGTAAAATGTTTTAATAAATCTTCAACATCAGTTTATATAAATATATTCAAATGTTTCTCAAATGATGTTTAACACAGCAAATATATTTTCACTGTATTTCCTTTTATTTAATTTTAATTTTAATTTTTTTAAAGTCTTATTTGTTTTATTTCGGCTAAAATAAATTTTTGAAAGAAATATTTAAAACATTGTTATGATAAATAAATATTTTACTGATTGATAAATAAATAAACTTTTTAAATATTCAGCTTTTATATTTTCATCAGATTTCATCATAGCCACGTCAATCTTTTTCTGTGTGTGCGTGCGTGCGTGTGTGTTTGTGTGTGTGTGTGTGTGTGTGTGTGTGTGTGTGTGTGTTATTTATAAACTGCAGCTGTCGATCAACATGAGCTTGGATCTCCAGTATAATTGCTATTAAAGATACCAGGACAAAAAAAAAAGCATGTGTTCGGGTCAAAGACTGGCTTGTGTGTCATTATCCGGATCCCCGATGGAGCAGTGTGTGGTTAAGTGCTTGGTTCTAGGGCACAATAGTAGTGGTCTTGTCAGGGCAGGGCAATAATTCTCCACATCCGCATGGGATCAGACTTAAAGCCTTTATGCGATCGCTCTGGGCCTGTCCTGCTGTGCCAAGCAGAGATTTGTGAGGTTTTAGTGAGGCTGTGTCAGGCTTATAATGGGGAAGGCTTGTAATAAGTGGTGTTTAAGTGTGTTAAGCATCACTCATACTTTTTTCCAAACCTCTAACCGTAAACATGAAACTTCAGTACTTAAATCGAGTCGCTAGCCTAATTTTATTTGGAAGAAATATGCTTATAGTGACTGTGTTTATGCAGCTTGCGCAGATCATCACTTTTCAACTCAAGTCCTTCATACTGAAATTATGAACTATGAATTAAACACGCATGAATTGGTGGCGCAGTGATCACCTCACAGCAAGAAGGTCACTGCTTCGAGCCTCGGCTGGGTCAGTTGGAATTATATATATATATATATATATATATATATATATATATATATATATATATATATATATATATATATATGTGTGTTTATATATATATATTTGTTTATATATATATATATATGTTTATGTTTATATATATATATATATTTGTTTATATATATATATTTATATATATATATGTTTATATATATATATATATATATATATATATATATATATATATATATATATATATATATATATATTTATGTTTATATATATATATATATATATATATATAGTTGTTGTGTTAACATGTCAACTATAGAACTTCTTTTTTTTTTTTTGGATTGTGCCTGAACCACTGAAATCTGAACCACTGGCCCAATTGAGCTAGTAGAAAAAATCCTTAGCATTAAACCCTATAAACTATTTTTTATTTTAGAGTAAACAATTTTTCTAAAGTTGATTGTTAATACTGCATTTAATTAAATATACTTTAATTAGCATATGCTTTTAGCACTAAAATATGGGCATAGCTAAAGTCAGGTTTAACTTTCTTGTTTTATTTTGTTGGCATTGGAATTAAAGGTTTCTTATTTTAATCACTCTGTGAATTAGAAAATACTAGTGGTAATAAAAATGTAATAAAATGGAAAGAAAAAAAAAAACATTTTGGAAACAGGAGATGAGCCCCTGGTCTAATGCGCCACCTGGCTTGAGAAACCCATTCTCAAAGACTTACTTTTAATCATTATTTGGGTAGTACACATATTCTGAATGCTTTCGGCAGAATTCAAATGAGATATTTTAATCTAGATATATTCCAAAATTACAGTGAGATTAATCTAGATAAAAAAAAAAATAAATAATAATATATGCCTATAGAACCTACCTATAGAAAACACTGATGCATTTTCACTATTTTTGTAAAATAAAATGTTTATAATTAGGGAGATATATGCCAGGCAGAAATAAAGAAAACTATGTTTTATTTGTTTGTTTTGGTGTATGTGAAAACAACAACAACAACAAATTTAGAGAAAGAAAAAATCTTTAAAAATATGTTTTGTAACTGAAATGTACACAAGTTGATAAAGTGCGACAGAATAAACACTTAAAAGTGTATTAAAAAAAACCAATGAAAAAAGCCCAATATCTCAATATTGGCCGTGAATAAAGCAGTGTTTAGCCTGGAGTGTCTCGCCTAAAGTAATGAACGAACTGAAGTTGCTTCTCTGGCTGTATAAAGAGAGAAACCATGACTGGCTTAAAGACTCCAAACAATTGAATATGCATTTTTATGAAGTTTAACACTGCGAATAGAGTACTAATTAATCCCAACACAACCTCTGGAGGAGGACAGACGAATCAGAATTAATCATGTGAGATTAATCCCCGCTTCATTAATGCAGACGCTCAAAACCCTCTGATCGCGTGCTCGCGCAATTCCCCGCGGACGCGCCTGCGGTTCAAAGAGGACAATGCAAAGTACTTCTTTTAAAACCATGCTTCTCTTCATCTCTCTCTCTCTCTCTCTCTCTCTCTCTCTGCCTCTAAGAAAGATGCTCTACTCTATTACACCCACTTTTCCCACTCCCAGTCTCTGCGCAATCTCCGCGCTCCCTCCCGCCGCGCGCCTCTCTGATGATCACTCCTCTAAATTATTTAAAGATCATGGGAGGAATTTGGGATTCTCTTTCACCTCGACATCTTTTATCACACCCTCTCCTCAAGCGCTCGACACGGGGACGGGGTAGGAAATTCGAGAGCGAACAAACCATTTGCTCATTTTGTTTCGGCGCAAAAACCACGTTCGCGCGTTTTCGCTCCGAGGTAAAATAAAAAGAGGCCGCGCGCGCGTTCACGTTAATGCGTGTCCGTGAGCGAGAAAGGGGAAGGAGAGATGAATCCATCATTCCCCTGTGATCTGGTTTGATCGGATTTGGAGATGCACACGGGGATGGAGATTGCTTAAGGCAGTGTGTGTGTGTGTGTGTGTGTATGAGTGTGTGCGCGCGCCTGTTGGTCTGTCCATAATTATGACTGCGATTTGTTTTCAGTCCTTGCGCGAAAATACAAATGCAGGCATATTATGCAAATGCATCGACGACACACGCCCATATTAACGACATAAACAACACGCAGCAGATGTTTGTTTGATGTCTCTGAAATGAAACACATTCGAGATGACTTGATGTTCTGGTTTGCAGCAGAATGAATATAAATGCTGTAAGATCTCTGGCCCTCCTGCATCTCTGAGGGCGTTAAACACCAACACAGTTTCTCCCTCCTCCAACACTCCTCTGCTTTCTTCCTCTCAACACAAATTCATCTGCATTGTCTCATATAACTTTTTAAGTTAAACGTGTTTCCTCATATGTTATGTAATGCCTGTAAAATATGCTCTTCTATTTGGGTTTGAGAAAGCAAGAACTGCTGAAAATGCGTAACTTCAAAATATTTTGGATAAAAGTGCCTGCCAAATGCATGAGTGTAATGTAATATAAAAACTATTCAGTCTATTTAGGATGCGTTAAAACTTTTCATGGGTCGAGTGATGAAGCCTTTGGGGATGTGGGTAATTTTTCAACTTTGTTGTCAAATTATAATCTGATTACAGATATACACTCTCAGAAATAAAGGTACGCAAGCTGTCACTGGGGTGGAACCTTTTTAAAAGGTACAAATTTGTACCTGAAAGGTCCATAATAATACCTCAAGGGTACATAATAGGGCTGGTCGATTATGGAAAAAATCATAATCACGATTATTTTGGTCATAATTGTAATCACGATTATTCAAAACGATTATCAGTTGAAGTCAAAATTATTCGCCCTTCTGTGAATTTATTTTTATATACAAATATTTCCCAAATTATGTTTAACAGAGCAATTTTTTACAGCATTTCCTATAATATTTTTTCTTCTGGAGAAAGGCTTATTTGTTTTATTTCAGCTAGAAAAAAAATCAGTTTTAAATTTTTTCGAAACCTATTTTAATAGCTCAATATAGCCCCCTTAAGCAATATATATTTTTGATTGTCTGCAGAAGAAACTACTGTTACATAATGACTTGCCTATTTACTCTAATTAAGCCTTTAAATGTCACTTTAAGCTGAATACTATTATCTTGAAAAATATCCAGTAAAATATTAAGTGCTGTCATCATAGCAAAGATAAAAGAAATCAGTTATTATAAATGAGCTATTAAATCTGTTATGTTTAATCTTCACTGTAAGAAAAAACTTTAACTACAAAAGTTCTTCAGTCCAGAGCAGTGAGTGGATTTTGTCCTTTTGTTATTTGATTAATAATAAAAACAGAAGCAGGAATATCGCACGCTGTCACTTTAAGAACAGTGCGGCTCCAATATGGTTTCTCTTTCACGTGTCTTTTGATTCTCAACTTGTTTGTTTATTACACAAATGAGGATTAATATGAATAATCACTAAACACCGTGCATGTATTTGACCATTAAAGCGCACGCATTTAGATGGCGTTAGATGTGCGTGTGCTCTGCTGTCCGAGGCTAACGGCACGTTCTCTTTCAAGCTTAAAAAATATGATTGATGCGCATCCCATGCTGCAAAAGTTACTTTACAGCACATCTTTAAGTCACTTTCACGTGGAGATGGAAAGGAAGCGGTATATGATGGAATAATCGTTTATCTCGATTAATGGTTTTTCAGAATCTTTAGAAGCCGTAATCGAAATCGAAACTGGATTTTCGATTAATTGCACAGCCCTAGTACATATTAGTACCCAAAAAGTACAAAAGCGTTCCTCTTAAATTTTTTAGGAACTAATATATTCTTTTGAGGAACCAATATGGACCCTTTAAGTACAAACATGTACCTTTTGAAAAGGTACCACCCAAGTGACAACTCGGGTACCTTTATTTCTGAGGGTGATTCTAAAATTGCATGTCCATGTTGTTTCCTTCGGTTTAGTCCCTTATTTATCAGGGGTCATCACACACGGAATGAACTGCTTTGTGTTTTACGCCGCAGATACCCTTCCAGCTGCAACCCAGTAATGAAAAACACCCATACACTCTCACGTTCACACATACTCACAGCCAATTTAGCTTATCCAATTGGACTGTGGGGGAAACCAGAGCACCCAGAGGAAACCCAGGCCAATATGGGGAGAACATGCAAACTCCTCACAGAAACGCCAACTGGCCCAGCCGAGACTTGAAAAAGTGGCCTTCTTGCTGTGAGGCCACAGTGCTAACCACTGAGCCATCGTGCCTCCCGAAAGTTAGGTCAAGGATAAGTGCCTAAGTTCTTGCTGAAGGCATTTTGAAAACAGGGGTGCTAAACGTGAACAGCCCTTTTCAAATCAAATCATAGATTTTCAGTGAAGTCTGGGGACTGGGATGGCCATTGTAGTTCATTGTATCGTGTCTGAGCTGGGGATGCAACAATTAACCGATTTTACTATTAACCGCACTTTAAATTGTCACAGGTAATTAATTGTAAAGGTTTTTCAACACCGCGTTTCTGTATGGAACAAACTGCTTCAACTAAACAAAGCTATGCCAACTGTGCGCTAGTTTAAAGTTCCAAGCTTGTACACTGAGGATAAAACCCACGCACACTGAATTAACTATGGCTGAGGCTGTTAACTATAGGCCATTCACAAGTCACCTCTTTTGCACGTGCAAGTTCATTATTTCTTTTCTTGCATGCATAAATTACCGTCATTTTTCCGGAAAGGTTGTATGTGTGAACAGGCCCTTTTTGAAAATACCAGTAAATTCGTTCTGGCTATTTTCCGGAAAGAGAAGTTGTAACATTACCTGTAATTTGCCGGAATGCTGAGCTGTGTGAATGCAGAAGGAAGATTGCCGGAAAGAGCGCGTCCACGTCTAGAACGTGCTGACGTGAGACATCTGCTTTAGCCAATCAGAACAGTCAGACGCATTCACGTGCGCGCGGTTTATGAGGATAAAAGCCTTTTGAATATTTTTCCAGACACCTTTAGCTGCTAGATGTTAGTCAGATAAAGTTTCTATGTTCCTTCCTAATGCTAACTGTGTAAATAATTATCGATAAAATGTTTATGATAATCCGTTGTTTGTTTACCTTCAAGCTTTGCGTGTGCCCGTGAGCGCCCATAGCGCCAGCACACACACATATCATGTACATCTCGACATGCGAAAGTGTTTCTCTATGTTTTCATTGGAGTTGTACTCAATACTGATCCATCCAAAGAGTTTGTAATGCAGTCAAATGTTTGCAAACACAAGTGCAGCCGTTTAGAGGTCATTTCTGGTTAATGATGTCAGAATTTATCGGCATTTTGGGATGGATGTGTGAATGCTCTTTTCCAGAAAAATTCCGTATTGTCCTCGCCTGTGTGAACAGCGCTTTTTTGAATATACCGGTAAAGTCGTTCCGGAAATTTTCCGGATATTTACCGGTATCACTGTGTGAAAGGGGCTTTTGACTACATTTGTTCTCTTTAAAAGGGAAATACTAATATGCTAATATGTTGCTTAGATTTACATTTGGCAAATACTATTTTTTATTTATTAGTTTTTCATTTATTTATTCATTCATTGTTCTGTCATTTATATATCATTTTATCTTTTTCACTTATTTTTAAGTCCAAAGAGAAATGGACTATTGTTTGTTTATTGTTTGTTTTTATTATTATTTTGTGCTGTATTATTTGGTTTCTGAAAAGCAATAAACACTTTAAAATATTAGGAGTTTTCATGCAAGTTTCTAGACTTTTCTCCCCATAAACTTCCATTCAAAGGCACGTGAATGCATCAGACCGTAAATGCAAGCTGGCATCAATGTCAATTTTTTTTTTTTTTTTTTCTTTTAAGAAATATTTTGTTAAATAAAAAAGTATACTATACAGCTATATTTCTTTCTTGTTTCGACATTTAAAAATTGTGGCTATGAAATAATTATTTATGTTTGGTGTGATCACCAAATAGATAAATTAGGTAAATCCCTAATTTTGGGCCATAAAAAGTGTGAAATGAAAACTAATTCAAATAAGACACTATGAAACCACAACCACTTTGCTCATGCTTATTGAGTAAGCTCATACACGACACACAAAAAGTGAAATGAATGAGAAGGCATGTGGACATAACACAAAATCTAAGTCAATTGATTTTAGCATGTCAAAGTCATATTTTTGCATATATATGCAAAAAAAAATTCAGTTGAAGTCTGAATTTTAACGGAAATAAGATTTTTTTGTCAGCACATTTCTAATCATAATAGTTTTAATAACTCATTTCCAATAACTGATTTATTTTATCTTTGTCATGATGACAGTAAATAATATTCTACTAGACATTTTTAAGACACTTTTATAAGCTTAAAGTGACATTTAAAGGCTTAACTAGGTTAATTAGGTTAACTAGGCAGGTTGGGGTAATTAAGCTATTGTATAATGATGGTTTGTTTTGTAGACTATTGAAAAAAATATAGCTTAAAGGTGCTAACAATTTTGACCATAAAATGGTGTTTAATAAATTAAAAACTGCTTTTATTCTAGCCAAAAAAAAAACAAATAAGACTTTCTCCAGAAGAAAAAATATTATCAGACTTACTGAGAAAATTTCCTGTCTCTGTTAAACATCATTTGGGAAATAAAATAAATAAATAAATAAATAAATCAAAGGGGGGCTAATAATTATGACTTCAATATATATCCTTAAAAGCAGCTCTTTTAGTCCTCTTTGCAGAAACTTGAGTAATTTAGCAAACACTGCAGCTTTTATTTCCGATCTTCTCTTTACTATGTTGCTATCTCTTTTTCTTTTTGTGTTTTTCTTTTCTCACTGACACGTTTTACATAACATGAATAATATTAGATGTGAAACATCTGCCCTGCATTCGGAAACATGACCCTCATGAAGCTTACAGAAATACATACACACACACACACACACACACACACACACACACACACACACACACACACACACACACATATCAGGAGGATCATTACTAGAGAAAATGAGTTATGGATTTAACAGGAATATCGCATGGAACGGTCTCATGTTAACGGATCTGAGAGAATGTAATTACCCACGGCTAATTTAGAAAATAAAGATGCTGGTAAAGATAGTAAAGATGCTGGATACCAGCAACCAGCATTCTTCAAAAATATCTTATTTTGTATGTCTTCTAGTCGTTCTATAGGTGGGCATAGATTTTTTTTTTTTCAATCTAGATTAATCTAGAATAATCTCAGAAATAATCTAGATTAAAATGGCTCATTTGAATTCTGCTGAAGGCATTCAGAATATGTGTGCTACCAAAATAATAAGTCTTTCTCAAGCCAGGTGGCGCATTAGACTAGGGGCTCATCTCCTGTTTCCAAACTGCATCACAAACTGCTTGAGAAACTGTTCTACTATGATAATTGTTGATAAAAATAAATGATGTTCAATAAGATGTACTTGTGTTTACTAATTGTTTATTCAGTTAAACATGAATGCTGAACTGTAGGCCTACATAAGCTCCAAACAGCAATTTTTAATTATCTTAATCCGACTAAAATCATAACTGAACTAAACACTAATAGAATTAAGATGTGGAGTATGCAGATATTAGTGGCAATACAGAAGTAAACACTGCACTCAAACTATTACCATCATGAAGGACTTTTTGCTGTATTTTCTGACAAGATCCACACACACGGCTGTCAGTAAAGGACCACACACACACACACACAGCGAAATGAGGACTGTTTTTTATTCCATTTGGCGTGCGTTATTAAATTCAATAACACTCTAACCAGTCCTTACTCCTTATTTGCGTCTAATACCCCTGTTTGTCACGTGTGCATGAATGAAATGTTCATGACTAAATGTGAAGCTGCCAAACTGCAGTTAAAGTCACCCAAAATTACAGGAAACCCTTACATGAAAGCACTTCATGTAAACCCCTTTATTATATTATTGTCTCTTAAGGCAAATTACTAGATTACTGATGTCCATATAAACATAGTCAGTAGTGTCTTTGAAGTAAGAGGTGTGGGTTTCCTCCGGGTGCTTCAGTTTCCCCCATAAGTCCAAAGACATTCGGTAAAGGAGAATTTGGTAGGCTAAATTGTCCATAGTGTATGTGTGTGAATGAGAGTGCATGGGTGTTTCCCAGTGATGTGTTGCAGCTGGAAGAGCATCCACTGTGTAAACCGAAAAGAAAGAAGTGTTCTCTACATCTGAGACACCTATTTTATTTTATTTTTTTAACATCTTCCTGTATTAAATCTGTCGCTATGCTGATGCAGTGTTTGTAGCTCCGCCCTTTTTTGAATTTTAAAGTGACAGTCACCAAAATGGCCCAATTTGGATCAAAGTGAAGTATTTTATACTAACAATTCAAACACACGCACACACCTGGAGGGCCGGTGTCCTGCACAGTTTAGCTCCAACTCTAATCAAACACACCTGCTTATAGATTTCTAGTAATTTTAAAGACACTGGCTGCGTCAAAAAACGCATACTTCCATACTATATAGGACGCTAAAATCAGTATGCGAGCTGAGTAGTTTATCCGAATTCATAGAATTCGAAAGTCAGTATGCGAGAACTATTGAGATGACTTACTACTTCCGGCGAGATTCTGGAGTGCACATCCCCTGCATGTTGCACTTTCCCATGATGCCCCGCGAGCGAATTCATAAATGGGAGTAAAGCTGCGCAACTGACGCAAGTAGGTCACATGACCATGACGAAATGGCGGATGCAGTACGTCCGAATTTCATTCATACTTATATAAAGTAGTTTTCTAACAGCCGAGTAGTACGTTTAAATTCAAATGCAGTACTGAGTAGTAGATGGTTTTGGACGCAGCCACAGATTGGCATGTTCAGGTGTTTTTGATTAGAGTTGGAGCTAAACTATACAGGACACCGGCCCTCCAGGATCCAGTTTGCCCACCCGTGCTCTAAGGACATCGGAGACTTATTTTACATCTTGTAAAAATGGGCATAAAAGGTCCCCTTTAATTATCAACGACCTAAACACATACCATACACACACACATGCCATCATCATTTTCATAGACTCTCATTTTCAGGTGACACAACAATATTGGCATTTTCCAAAACTTCTTTTTATGTCACAAAATGTATCTAAAGCACTGAATCTAAAGCAGCTTGACTTAAATGAAGGAAAGCGTAAAAGCCATACTATTTCCAAATTTGGAACATTCCAGCAATTCAGGGATGCAGGAGAGTGGTGTCCAATGATCTAGTAAAAAACAATCAGGCTACTTGCATTAAAAGTGTACCATTTGGGGCTGAAAACGTCATGTTTAGAGCATTTCAAATCTCTCATGTCTAAAGCTGTCTTATTCTTACCTGTTTGACTTTCCTGACCTGCAACACAATACACTGTGATGGAGAATAAGCTGGAGAAAGAGCTAGAAGAGGACAGAGAGAGAGAGAGAGAGAGAGAGAGAGAGAGAGAGAGAGAGAGATTTAGAGGTGTAGTGGAGCATAACTGTGTGGATGGAACGGAGGTGTGAGCGGAGGAGGACATTTATATTCATTCCTTTGTTTGTGTGTGTGTGTGTGTGTGTGTGTGTGTGTGTGTGTGTGTGTGTGTGTGTGTGTGTGTGTGTGTGTGTGTGTGTGTGTTTGTGTTTTTGTGTGTGTGAAATTGCAAGTGAATGGAGATGTGGGCAGCATCTAACACCGCATGAAGGTTGTTGTTTGTAGCTTTTGCAAAATAATGAATAATCTGCTTTAATAGACTGTTGTAAGCTCTGCATTGCTTCATGTTGTTTATGAGTGAATATTGTAAAAGTGAAAATAAAGGGCAGCTCTGAACATGAACAGAATGTCCATCAATTGATTGCAAGTCTAGACTGATTAACTAATAAAAAGGACATGTTTAGAATTGATTACTTAATGCTTTAAAATGAATTCATCGGACTGAATGAAACCACTTCTGTGCTTATCATATCTGTGTGATGTCTTTTAATCAGCTGGTGTTTTGGTGATGTAGTATTTTTGTGAAGTCATTTGTCCTCAAGTTGTATATCTATTACTTTATCATTTAAAACCAAGCAAACTTGTAAAATGTGCTTGAGTTTGCTTTCTTTAAACCCAGCTGATGTTCTCCAGAATGTTTGTTTTTATTTTGTTTTGTTTTTTTGGTTCCTCAAATTATACATTTGTAAATTGAATTTTTTTTTGCTGAAACCGTGACATTGGATATAGATTGTAGCCCTCAAGATCACTTACTAAAGAGATTTTTGAGTACATTTCTTCTTTAATATTCAATAATTCTGTAATCAGTAATCAATACTTTACATAACAGCTATTGGGCGTCATGGTGGCGCAATGGGTAGCATGATCGCCTCACAGCAAGAAGGTCGCTGGTTCGAGTCTCGGCTGGGTCAGTTGGCATTTCTGTGTGGAGTTTGCATATTCTCCAGTGCATGTTTTCCAGTAATAGGTTGCAGCTGGAAGGGCATCCACTCCATAAGCGGTTCATTCTGCTGTGGAAAGCCAAAAAGAAAATAAATTTATTTATATAGAGTTGTTTTTCCATTAATCAGTTTAGTATTTTTTTATTTTAGTATTATTAATAATATTATTTTTTATTTTATATTATCAATAAACCACATTTATAAATCAGGTTTTTGTTTTTATTTATTGATTTATATATTTGTTTGTTTGTTTGTTTATTTAAATTACAGTAACTTTTGTTAATATTCTTATTTTTTGTAAAAAAAAAATTACATTATTTATAAACCATATTTAAAAACTTTACAATAACTATTTATTTATTTATTTATTTATTTATTTATTTATTTATTTATTTATATGTAGTTTTTCCAATAATTAAATTAACATTTTGTAATAGAAATAATAATTATAATGATAAAATAATATTTTTAGTAAATATGGTTTATATTATTAATAAACCACATTTTGATTATTATTTAGAAATTAATTATTTATTTATATAATTTATATTTATAATAAATTACAGTAACTTTTGTTAATGTACTTATTTTTTGTAAAAAAATACATTATTTATAAACCATATTTATAAACTTTATAATAACTATTTATTTATTTATTTATATATAGTTTTTCCATTAATTAAATTAACATTTTTGTAATAGAAATAATAATTATAATAATAAAATAATATTTTTTTTAGTAAATATGGTTTATATTATTAATAAACCACATTTTGATTATTATTTAGAAATTATTTATTTATTTATATTATTAATATTTATAATAAATTACATTAACTTTTGTTAATGTTCTTATCACACTTTCTTTTTCTTTCTTTTTTTTTTTCTTTTTTTTTTTGTTGTGGGCAAAACCTAAAAACCTAGGAACATTTAGGAACATCCTAGACCAGGGCTATTCAATTACTTTGTCATGGGGGCCAGTTCCTAAAAAGCATCCCAAATTAATGATGACAAAACAGCAAATAACAGCCCATATGTTGTATTTTTGCTCCTTAAGACACCCACGCTGGATTTTTCTACATTAAAATGTTCATATATTGTATTTTTACTTCACATCACTGCATTGTACCATATTCTTATTTTAAATTTTTTTTTTTACAAACAGTCAAATGTATTTCAAAGCACAACAAAAGCAGTGCATTGCATAAGTATAGGCTTCTTCTACATTTAGACACCTTCATATGTTATGTTTTCAACTACATAAAAATTAGGGGTGCAGCAATTATAGATTTTGGTTGTACGATTATAGTCTGAAGAATAATCAAGATTTCACAGTTATCACGTCTAATGTAAATTTAAGCTTTTTTATTAGGTAAGTATTTAAATGAACTGTTGTTATCATCTGCATTCAAACACACATCATCATTTTAATAATTTGTAATAATTCATCTAGCATATCTTTTGTTTACATTGCACTGAAAGCCACGCAAAACAATCATCGCTACGGCATGAGACGTTTTCTACTGGGTGCGCCTGTAAAGGCAAGAGCATAGTGACATTCTTACACTGGAAGTAATGAACTTGCGCACAAAAAAGACGCAATATGTGAATGGCCCACTGCTATAGTTAATCCAGTGTGCGTGTGTATTAGCCTAGGTATAGGCTCGGAGCTTTAAAGCGCACAGGCGGCATAACTTTATTTAGTTGCAGCAGTTTCGTTCTGTGCAACAGAAACGCGGGTTTGAGAATCCTTAAGCTTAAGTATCCAAATGTTTTCAGCTGCTCGCATCACTCGCTTAATGTCAGGTGACGTACGCTCTGCACAGCCTTCAACTGCAGCTCGTGCTTTATTGAACAGACGCACGTCACTTCATAACTATGGTGGCCGTTTTTCGACTGAATTAAATTTATTTTTGATGGTCACACTATTTGGAGGGCGGGAACAAATTGCCTCAGGGGGCCAAGTTCGGCCTGCGGGCCGCCAATTGAATAGCCTTGTCCTAGAAGAACGAGAATTTGGTTCTCAACACAATGAAAGGAAACCAGATTCTATGGAATTATCTTTTTTTCAGACCAGATGATTCCTATAATTATCTTTTTGCAATACTAGAGAAATGAATACCACTTAATTTGACTTCATAAAATAAATGCCTGCACTTGGATGTATTTTAAAAGTGTAGTTCACTTAGAAATGAAAATATGTTATCTGTAATGTCACAACATCCATAATTATTCATTCATTCATTTTCCTACGGCTTAGTCCCTTTATTCATCAGAGGTCACCACAGCGTAATGAACCGGCAACTTATCCAGCATATGTTTTACACAACAGATGCCCTTCCAGCTGCAATTCAGTACTGGGAAACACCCATACACTGTCATTCACACTCAAACACTATGGCCGATTTAGTTTATTCAATTCAACCAATAGCGCATTGTCTTTGGATGTGGGGGAAATCGGAGCACAGAAACCCACGTCAACATGGGAAGAACATGCGAACTCTACACAGAAATGTCAACTGACCCAGCTGGGACCCTCTTGCTGTGAGGCGACAGTGCTAACCACTGCGCCACCATGCTCCATAATTAAGTAAAAAAGTAAATAACTTTCTGTTTCTAACTTTCATTTTCTGACAGGAGCCACAGGTATTCATTTCAATATATTTTCTCAGTTTTTTTTTTTTTTTTGGTTTTTGACTCTCAAAGAACATTTTCATTGTTATACAAAAAGAAATAAAGTCACTTAGATCTCATATAACCTGAGGGTGAATAAATTAACACAAAAACAAAACAAATAAAACTTCTTTATTTATGAACAGCCTTAGAATATTGTTCCCAAAACAACTAAAGGAAACTAAATATTAACATTTACCAAAAGCTACCAGTTTAATCTTAAATATAATGCATTCTTTCCTCCAATTTTTAAGAGTCCATCAAATGTCTGAATCCCTTTTTTGGCTTATTCACTAGATGTGAATCACAAAATCTGATCACAGGTGCCCTGAGGAGTTCACTTGAGTTCCCTTTCCTTAGTCTCTGTATTATAAGTGTGAACCTCCAGCGTGACCTTCATCCGCCGTGTCACACACGTATAGCTCCACGGCTTATTAAAAATCCATCTGAGAGACAACGAGAAGCCCAGGATTTTATATGTCCTTGTTACAGCAGCGGAAAGACCTCCGGATATAAGACTTTCTGCTGACTCACTGTCTGTCTGTGCCACTCTTCCTTTTGTTTTTGCAGATTCCCGCTTTTCCTTCTAGCGCTGTCGTTACAGTCAGCATATGTACGTGTTTATGCTTCGTATAATGAACAGAAATGTTTGCGGTGTACAGTGTTTCTCAGAGCAGCTTTTTGTGTGGCTATGGTGTGTCCACAGTCACATTGGAGTGATTGAAATCCAGCAAGTCTCTTTTTAAAAAATATCTGGCATCAAAATAGGATCCAAGTCCCTGCAATTCTGATTCTCAATATTTTTTTTCTGCCCACCAAATGTCCACAGAACATTTTTTAGCAGATAAACTGGGATTAAAATGTTGGTTCCAACTCTCGGTGATTTTTTTTTAAAATAAGTTTAAGAAGTTTACAACATCTTTAAGTCTGTCTACTTTGGCATTGTTGTGAGACTCATCATTTCAGAAAGGGTTGAATAATCTTACTTGGTATTTTTGACTAATGGTCTGTATTTCAGCTTCATCCGTGTCTGTCTCTGTCACTGACTGCTGTTTATCTGATGTAACGCAGGAGAAGCAGGCATGCCAGCCTGATCTCACGAGAAAACGTAAGTATTTTACGTTTTGGCAGTTTAGTGGCTAATTCCTACGAATTCGTACGAGTTCAGTCATTAGAAATTGTACGATTTTAAAAAGGAGGCGTGGTACCTAACCCCACCCCTAAACCCAACCGTCATTGGGGGAAGAGCAAATCATACCAAAATGCATGAATTAGATCGTACGAATTTGTATGCATTAGCCACTAAATGAAAAAGTTACGAATTGCTGTGAGATTGTGTTGGGCATGCACATGGGAACGGTGGGCGGGGAGAAGCAGCTCATTGTTAAGTTTCGTATTGAATTTAAAATATTACTTCTCACCTATAAAGCTCTAAATAATCTAGCTCCTGTTTATCTAACCAACCTTCTGTCTCGCTACAAACCAACTCGCTCTTTAAGATCTCAAAATTCAGGGCTTCTGGTAGTACCTAGAATAGCAAAATCAAGTAAAGGAGGTCGAGCCTTCTCTTTCATGGCTCCTACACTCTGGAATAGCCTTCCTGATAATGTCCGAGGCTCAGACACACTCTCCCAGTTCAAAACTAGATTAAAGACCTATCTGTTTAGTAAAGCATACACTCAATGCATCACCTAGCAGGTTCCACACAGGCTTCTGCATCTTGTTTATATACACAATGAACAGCAGCTACGCTAATTATTCTCTTTATTCTCTATTTTCACCTGGGGATACTCATCCCGAGGTCCTCAGATTATGCGGAGTCACTGATTGGATCCAAGACCAGCGACGTGATGATCCCAAGGATTCCATATCCGGGACCAGGCCATATCCTGAGCTGCTGCTGCGCTGATGGTCGTGGGGAGTTGAGAACATGAGTCTGATTCCAGCGACGCTCCAGGGACAGATGAGTCTTCGCTGAGGCCATCTTCCTGCCTAAACCACGGCGAATGAAGCTCTGCACAAGACTTTTGGCCAGCGAAGAAATTAAAATGGTCGTGCCCAACTGAGTCTGGTTCTCTCAAGGTTTTTTTCTTCACTCCCATCAGGTGAAGTTTTTTTTCCCTCTCCACTGTCGCCACTGGCTCGCATGGTTCAGGATTGGCAGAGCTACGCATTGATGAATTGGCTCTTCAGTGTTTGAACTCTCAGTAATGATTAAATCACACTGAACTGAGCTAAACTGAACTGAACTGAACTTAAACACTAAAACCTGAACCACACTGTTCCAGTTACTATGACCATTTATGTGAAGCTGCTTTGACACAATCTACATTGTAAAAGCGCTATGCAAATAAAGCTGAATTGAATTGAATCATTTGAGTTGAAACTTTACAGACACATTTTGGAGGCACCAAAGGCTTATCTTACATCTTGTAAAAGGGGTAAAACACTGTAAACAAAGTTTTGTTTTGTTCTTCGTTTGAGACTAAAAAAAAGGCTGAAAAGGCTGAGTGACGGTATGCTGTTTTTGAAGCTTCTGACACCCCCACGATGCAGTAGGTGGGGTTGTAAATGTCACAATGCTTTAATGGACTCTTAAACAACAACAATGGCTGCTTTGAGAGAATACATTTCATATAATACCATGTGCTAATTACACGTAACACAATTTAATCACAGGCTCATTGTGAAGATGTACCTCGTATACATTTCTGGAGAGTGCGAATTATGTAGACGGAGCTACGCATGGCTGCATTTTGTCTATAAAATGGACACTATTGTGCAGTATGATGCTGCCGACGTCATCTGTTTCTTTTTCCCGCTATCAGCTGACTGCTTACTCCCATGTGGAAACCTTTTAGTTGTTACCAATTTGTCTATGAGTCGGTCTGTCAGTCAGTCGACAACGGCCTGGTGGATTTACACAAGAACAGCAGGCTCTAATGGCACTCAAAAGAGAAATCTGAGATCTGAAAAGGTGGCTTCTGGTGGATTTGCAAAAACGATACTTTTTTTTTTTATGTACCTCCTGGGATGAATTTTGTGCTCTCCAGAAATGTATACAGGGGTAAGTATCAATAATATGTCCATCTTTATTTTTATAGCACTTTTACAATGTAGATTGTGTCAAAGCAGCTTTACATAGAAGTTCTAATAAATTGAAACTGTCAGTCCAGTTTTAAGAGTTTAAGTTCAGTTTAGTTCAGTTCAGTGTGGTTTAATTTTCACTGCTGAAAGGTCAAACACTGAAGAGCAAATCCATCGATGCGCAGCTTAACAAATCCTAAAACTAAGCAAGCCAGTGGTGACTGTCGTGAGAAACAACACTTCACCAGTTGGCGAAAGTAAAGGAAAAAACCTTGAGAGAAAGCAGGCTCAGTTGGGCACGACCATTTCTCCTTTGGCCAATCTTTTTGTGCAGAACTGCAGTCTAAAACGGCAAAAAAGAAGGTAAATACTGAACGAGAGGATGGGCACTTGCGAGCACAGGTAATGTGAATGGCGTGACTGTTAAAAAGCATGCGCGCTCCAGTTTACTTGCGCGAAGCAACCATGCTTAGAGGAAGCGCAACAGGTGCGATCGGTTCCCTTTGAAATCGACTGGACAAAGAGCGATGATTGTGCACCCACATTCCTGCTCCTTTCAAGAGCTCATTTTCTTTTGTAAGCAGCAGCGGTCACTGCCTTCATTTTAATTATTCTTTGGACAGATTATTCACAGGCCTGTTAACCGCGTGATCATCTTCTATTATCAAACACAGTATGTTTCACCTGCTTTCTTTTGCTTACAGTTAGTTTTGTTAATATGGTTTAATTATATTTTTAACAATAACATTGCTTTAATGGGAGATTACTACAAATTTTAAGTGTAGTTAACTGGTGATCTGGAACTTTTACCCAGGACAGATTACTGTGCATATTTTAGATACATGACAATAATAATTTTTTTAAAGTAACGTTTTTTTAAAGAAAAGTATTATTGAATTAAAAAGTGCACCTAAAAAGCTCTGCAATTGGCCCCTTTAGTTTATTCATGGTGCTAACTTTAAAGTTTTGTTGTGCTAGATGTTTTTCTCCTGTTTGACTCTGAACTGCGTGGATTCGAAGTAAGTCAAAAAAGGAGGAGCTGTAGGACACACACAGATTGAGTAATTAGACCACTGGAAGGTGTTTAGGACCTAATCAAACTCCCCCAAAAATGTAGCTTTGGTGAGCTTTTTTAAAGTGCCAAAACAAACTAAAAAAAAAACTTCATTTTGCCCAGATTTTGTTAAAAATGATGACATTTCAGTTATTTTTTCAGTTTCGTTTAAAGTATACCAAGGCCTTAATTCTTGATGAGTCTAGACATTTGTCAGGTTTTTGTCCTCAAACTGCTTCTCTGTGTCAGAATAGTTTCTTACACATTTCATTCAAAGACCTTTATTTTGTTAGATTTTTTACTGTTTTATATACTTGAAATCAGTCAGCAGAGTGCTACAAACTCTGCCTGGAACTAGCTGAGTGTTTATCTGAAAATTACTGCGCACCTTAGAATCTTCATCAACCAATCAGAATCGCGCATTCAGCAGCACCATAGTATAAATAATTTAAATATATTATGCTGATGCAGCAAAAAAATTCACTAAAATGGCCTATTTTTAAGTTTTATGCAATTATTATGATATTTTTTCTCTGTAAATGTGCTCAGGTCTGATGTACATTCAAATAGCTACTGAAGATTTGCAGTAAGCTTGTTTTTGCCCTTGACGACCTGATGCTGTTGCAGAAATACATGTTGTGTAACATTTAAATCTGCTCCCACAAAAGCAAAAAGGTCAGTACAAGCGGATCGTTGGTAACAGAAGGCAAAAACTTGGTGATGTGAGACAAAAATGGCTGTTTAGAATAGCATCTAAAAGTAAATAACATTCTGGCAAAGTTCCCTTAAAGTTATAAAACAATGTTGTTTCAGTAACATTTATAGAAAATGTTAAAGCCCAAAAATGTTATTTAAACAAACATTGGAATGTCTTAAAGTGCTGGGTTGTTGTAACTCAATGTTGGGTCAAATATGGACTTCCCCAAAAGTTAGTTCAAGAGTTGGCAGGTTTGGCATGCTGTCCTGGGAATGAACCCTGAGCTCAGAGATAATTGAGCCCAGCACCCCTACCTGGTCAATTAGCATGTAAGGGCGTCTGAGATCAGCTTGAGAGCTCCCTCGGGTAAAAGGAGGAGGTAGGGTGGAAGGGGGATTCTTCCAAAACAAAGATAAGGCAGTCAGGTGAAATAAGAATATTTCTCGTAGGCTTGGATCAATCTGATTGGATTATTGCTGATTACGGATGAGAGACCAGCCACAATCAATCATATTACATGCTCTTCTTGAAATTAGTAGGTAGAACTTTACAAATTGTCATTTAAAATATATTTAACACAATAATTAAACGTTGGTTTTGTCCATGTTTAACTCGAAATTGGATTACAATAACCCAGCATTATTTAGAGTGATTTTTATTTACTTATATATTCATATTTATATATATTCAACTTGTTTTAGAACAAAGAACATTTAAAATGAACTTGTTTGGAAAATATCACAATAGAATATACAGTAGATTAAATAGAGTATTTGCTGATTTATACATTTGTTTATATTAACAAGATCAATTTTTACACTTAATAAAAAAAGTATTTTCCATTATCAAAGAACATAAAAAATGACACTTTCATAATGTTATTAAGAACTTGGTCAGCTGGAATTCTTATATTACTGAAAATCCTAAAAAGGCATTGTTCCATAATTCTATCAGTATTTTTCCTCTACTGTATATACTGTATGCATGCAGCACTGAAACATCATGATTTGTTATTTTAAAAATAAGACATTATTTTTTAAAACTTCACATTTATTTTTGAGACATTTTTACTTAAAACCTGATTAATAATGCAGTTTGAAATACATATTAAACAACACAAAGTGTGCGAGTAAAGCTGTAAACAAGCACACAATGAGGTCAAGCAGCCAAGCGGAGTGCAACTGTCTGAAACATTTATTGTTACATAATTTCTACTTTTTCACATACTATTTTTAAGCAGCTGTAGGAGGTGTGTGGCATGAACAGAAATCTATTTCACAGTATGTATATATTTTAAATATACAGTACATATACTTTACTACAGTTTTTTGAAATAGCTATTCCAGAAAATAAAAAAAGGTTAGAATTTATAAAAATGCTTCAGAAATTAATTGGGATTCACCTTTGTTCTCTAAATAGGACCTTAGTAAATTTCGTACACCTTAAAAAATATATGAATTAGCAGTTTTTTGTATTTTGTGATTCATGTTTTTATTTATTTATTTTATTTTATTTTTTAACATTTTTTTCTCTGGTTTATTTCTTCTTTTAAATCGCATTTTGGGACCTTAGTCTGTTTTCCAACAACTTGACTTTCCGAAAAAAAAAGACTTTTATTAACATTTTCAATTGTTGAAATATATTGTCTGGGCTAGGGTTTTATATATTTTGCTGCTTCACGATCACCAGCAGTCTAGCCAGTACAGATTGCTGAAGAACTACACATCTGCCACTATGTGAAATACAACTCCCAGAAGTCTTTGCACTCAAACACCCATTTCTGATTCCCCCTAATTACACATACACACAGCTGGAAGCTCGTGACAGACTGATTACTAAAACTATAAAGACACCTCATTCACAGACTCCTGGCTGAGTCTTTTCAACTGTAAGTGAGCATTACGAAGTGTTTCCTTGTTTTGCCTTGGTGTTGTTTTGACCTTTGCTTTGTTTTACTGTTTACATTGTTTTGCTGCCTGTCCTGACCATTTGTCTGTGTTCTGACTACGCCTTTGGACAATTTGCATTTTCCTGTCTGTCCCTGTTTTGACCTTTGCCTTTCTCCTTTATAGGTATAGGTGAATTGAATAAGCTAAGTAGGCTATAGTGAATGCGTGAGTGTGAATACAAAAGTGTATGGGTGTTTCCCTGTGCTGGGTTGCTGCTGGAAGGGTATCTGCTGCTTAAAACATGCTGGATAAGTAGGCGGGTCATTCCGCTGTGGCGACCCCTTCCTAAAAAAGGGACTAAGCCGAAAAGAAAATGAATGAATGAAATAAGAAGATTATCAAACCTCTTTGGCCATAGTGATGCTGATGTTAGTGACCTCCAAAGGGAAGAGCAGGGGGATAGGTATCTCTGGCCCGCCCGTAACCCATTGCGGGGCCCCTAAATTGTCAGATCCCTATGCACTCTGGCAAATTTTTGACCCCACTGTGCTCCAGGGTGCAATTATGCATTCACAATGGTATGAGCCATTATAGCTGTGGTCAAATGTACTTTTACATGATCTATTATTAGATTTGTCAATATTATTATTTAAGATACAGATCAGATCATACTAAACGTTAAATAAATAAATAAATAAATAAATAATAATACTAAATGTTGTTTTGATGTCATTTAGGGGCGATCAAGCATTAATTAGGCGGGTCAATCCTCCCCAAACCCCTCCTGCAATTCACATCCTGAATGTGCTGAACTTGCATGAACTAGTCAGGTGTGCTTTTTTATTTATTTATATCTGGCTCATATTTTTGGATCTCTCCTGTTTGAGAAACCTGTCCAGACAGTGAGCCAGACCAACGCACGCTAAGATTTTGGCAGCCTTGCAGTGCATTATGGGACAGGCCTGACCTCCTGCTGCGAGCTAGAGGAAATCAGCAGCTCCAGAAGTCAAAGGTCATGGAGGAATAAATAGACTTTGCTGGATAGAGAAGAAGTGAGAAGAAACCGCAAATAAATGAAAGCTCGATTTAAACCTCACCAAATTTATTTTAATACCGTTAACATTCATTGGGAGGTTTATTAAACTTGTGTTTTTATTAATGGCGAAGTTTTCTTTAGTCTTTCAGCTGTTTTTGGTGAAAGATGTTAAAGCTGGAAGCTCTTTCCTCTTCAGAGAGACAATGGAACTTTATTGCATTAAAACATTAGCATAAATCAATATACAAACAGGTGAACGCAAAACTAAGTGCTGCACTCAAGACTGGTTTTGTGTGCACATATTTTTGCATAATGTGAAGGACATGAATAAGAATTCATTATTAGCTTTTAAATTAGGGCAGAATTAGCAAAGCACTGTATAAGCAATAGCCTGAATAAGCAAATCCAGTGTTTTCAGAAGAGAAAACATGGAAAGGAAAGATAATAAATGTTTTTGTTATATCTATATTCTAAATAATGGATATTTATTTACACAAAAGAAGAAATCTATAGAAATTATTATTATGTTTTTATGTAGGAAAAATACATAAAATGTACCATAAAAATCTGGCTGCTGTGGTTGACAGTATTTTACCATTAAAAACACAGTACAGTCTGCAAAGGCAGACTCAGGCTAAAAGCAGTCCCAGGTATCAGACTCTAGCTTATTTGGAAAATAAACTGCATGTTAAAAAGTGCAATATATATAACTCACAGTTGAAGTCAGAATTATTAGCCCCCCTTAGATTTTTTTTTTTTCTTTGTAATTATTTCCCAAATGATGTTTAACAGAGCAAGGAAATGTTCACGGTATGTCTGATAATTATTTTTTCTTCTAGAGAAAGTCTTATTTGCTTTATTTATTTTATTATTAAATAAAACTAATTATAAATAAAACTAATTATTAGCCCCCTGTTTCCCCCCCCCCAATTTCTGTTTAACGTAGAGAAGATTTTTTTCAACACATTTCTAAACGTAATAGTTTTAATAACTCATTTCTAATAAGTGATTTATTTTATCTTTGCCATGATGACAGTAAATAATATTTTGCTAGATATTCTTCAAGACACTTCTATACAGTTTAAATGAACATTTAACGGCTTAACTAGGTTAATTAGGTTAACTAGACAGGTCAGGGTAATTAGGCAAGTTATTGTATAACCATAGTTTGTTCTAGTTTATTGATTATCGAAAAAATAGCTTAAAGGGGCTAATACTTTTGTCCTTAAAATGGTGATAAAAAAATTAAATATGCTTTTATTCTTGCCAAAATCAAACAAACAAGACTTTCTCTAGAAAATATATATATATATTATCAGACATACTGTGAAAATTTCCTTGCTCTGTTAAACATCATTTGGGAAATAATTAAAAAAGAAAAAAAAATTAAAGGGGGACTAATAATTCTAAATTCAAGTTTATATATATATATATATATATATATATATATATATATATATATATATATATATATATATATATATTTATATATATATATATATATATATATATATATTAGTTCATGATAGTTATTAATGATACTACATAGTGTAATATATTGCACCTGGTTTTATTGCAATTTTTGTTTTTACTGTCATATACTATAATGTGTTTCTGTTCAGCATATTGATTGCAGTAAATAATTAAACTGAACAATTCTGCCTCATAAGTTTTATTGAGTTGTATTGATCAAGATCTGATTGATTTGGATTTAAGTTGCTTCGATTTTAGATGTAGCAAAGCTACTTTTGTTAAGTAGCTTTTAGCTTAGCTTACTACATTTCCCAGGGGGTAGCTTTTAGTGTAGTTAAGCTACATTGTAAGTAGAGTAGCTAACAGCTTAGCTCTCTACATTTTTCAAGTAGCTTGCCCAACACTGTTTGTCAGTTTATTTATTAATAAGCTCTATTTTTTGTTAGATTTTTATTTGATTTTGTTGTTTTGTTAATTGTTTATTTGTTATAATATTAACACTATTATTATATTTAGTTGTTTGTTGACTTATTTATCAAGAGAAATTCTGCTATTGTAAATAGAAACTGATTTCCATTGGAAAGTAATTGGCTATTGCTGCACCCACAGGGCAAATTTACATCACACATGCACACACAAACACACATACACATACATCCCACACACACATCGATTGGGGTCTGTTTACACTCAAACAACCTCACACAAAATGTTTTGCTCATGCGAATGAAAGAGTAAACATTCGCTTCCTCTGTAGATTAATATGCTCGTTTGCAGAAAATGGAAATTTGATTAGATTCTCATCAATTAATGTTGTCAGTGTGTCTTTGTGACTAATAGAGTTGTTTTGACATGAATATGGCCTAAAGCATCTTACACACACACACACACACACTCACACACACACACACACACACACACACTCACACACACACTCACACACACACACACACACACACACACACACACGTACAGCTATCTTTATGGGGATTTCCCGTAGATGTAATGATTTTTATACTGTACAGACTGTATATTCTCTTTCCTTACCCCAAAACCAACCCTCACAGGAAACTATCTGCATTACATTATTTCCAAAATACTTCATTTCATATGATTTATGAGCTGCTTTTCTCATAGAGACAAAAAATGTCCCCACAAGGTCAAACTTTACTTGTATTGCTATACTTGTGGGGACATTTCATCCCCAGAATGGATAAAATACAAGGCACAAATACACTCTTTTAGAAACAAATGTACGCATACAAACACACATACATATTATGCACACATACTCTATATACATGCACAAACTCACACGCACACACCTGCAGAGAGTGCTGTAGACATTAGGTGTGTGTGAGTTGATTCTCTCATGAACAGATGGAGTTCATTGATTATTCATAGCTGCCGATGGATGCGTCTGTCACATTAACCGAGAGAAAGAGACTCGTGTGTTTAGATGCAGAGCAATCCCTCGCTGAAGTGATGAGATTTTAGATGAAATACACTATCAGGACCAGACCAACAGATGGGGAATAGACACACACACACACACTCACAAGCACACAGGAAGAAGATGGAGAAAATATTAGTCAATAAGATCATATTTGTAACTATTGATCTATCATTATGAATGATCAAATCATTTTAATTTTGTGGTAAGTAGCCATGTAACAAGCAGATTAAAGTACATCCAACTTGTTTTTGCAGAATAAAGCCTGACATGTTTATCGGCAGCATGACACAAATCGAAAGCACTGTTGTATAATGCTGTGTTCACACCAGACGTGGAAAAAACGTCAAGCGTGAGGGATATACATGTTAAGTCAATGCAAAGACGTGAATAGACATTCTGCGGCGCAATACGTGTGAATGGCGTGGCGCGAATGACAACAATTGTGCGAATGGCGCAACACGAATTGAGTGTGTTGCGTGAAAATCGTGTTCAAAAATCTGAACTTTAGCGGACATTCGCGCTGCGTTAACCAATCAGGAGCTTGCTCTTGTGGGGGCGTGATTATGACGTAGCGCCTGTTGTTGGTGTCCCGGGATAAAATCCTCCTGCCTACACTGACAATAGTTCATCAAACTTGGCTCGGCTCAGTCAGAAGCACCGCTGAATGCTTCCATCATCCGGGTTAAGTTTCTGGAGAAGTTTATGAGCTCACAGTGCTGGGTGCACTTCTGAAAGCATCTAGTGCACTCAGACACTGCTCCAAACGAATCAACACTGTTTTTCAGCCTTCATAAAGCACATGAACCCAGTTATTCTCTCAATAAAATCCATGTTATCCATTTAGCAACTAAGTTACAGTCACTGGGCAGACAGAAGCCCTGCCCATCACACGAAGCTGCATCTGTTGTGAAGTTAATTTAACGCTCTAATGAATCTATAATGAATTTGACGTGCGAATGAAGTGTATTTTGGGGCGAAGCAGTAGCGCAGTAGTGCTGTCGCCTCAGCAAGAAGGTTGCTGGTTCCAGACTTAGCTCAGTTGGTGTTTCTGTGTGGAGTTTGCATGTTCTCCCTGCGTTCGCGTGGGTTTCCCCCACAGTCCAAAGACATGTGGTACAGGTGAATTGGTTTGTCTAAATTGTCCGCAGTGTATGAGTGTGTGAATGTGTGTGTGTGGATGTTTCCCAGAAATGGGTTGCGACTATAAGGGCATACGCTGCGTAAAAACTTGCTGGATAAGTTGGCGGTTCATTCCGTTGTGGCGACCCTGGATTAATAAAGGGACTAAGCCGACAAAAAATGAATGAATGAAGTGTATTTTGACGCGTGAATGAAGCAAGTAAACTCAAATGTTCATGCGTCTATTTACGCGTGAATAGCGTGATTTATCCGCGCGTTCCGTGTCTGGTGTGAACACAGCATAATCCTGAACAGCTTTATTTTACAGAAATAACTGTCCTGTATGTACTTTATCCTTCGTTTTACATGGCTACTTGCCACAGAGCATAAACATTAGACACCGTAATTGAGCCGCAATTGTTTATTAATTATTTAGTTAAATGCAAAGCTGACAGAAACAAAAAAAAACAGCTGTTGGAGTATACACTAACATGGACATTATTCTGTCACAAGATGGCACTAAACAGTCAAAAATGCAAAGCTGACAGAAACGAAGCTGGCTAGATAAAGCATAGACTAACCTACATATTAGTCATTCACACGTCAGTGCAAAACAGTCAAAAAATAACTTAAACGTAGAGTGACAGACAAGCAGAAACATGAATGTGCATGTAAATATATGATTTGAAAGTGTTCACTGGCAGTCAAGAAAACTTCAAGTTGCCGCCTGTATTATTTAGTGGTTGTTATCTCAAGATAACTTACCTTGGAATGTTACAACTGACCACTCAGAATCGAGTATTCAAGACAGCCAGGTAATAATCTCAGAAACCAATTGGTGAAACTAATAACACACACTGGCTCATGTGGATACTTCAGCTTGCCCATAAGTGAATATATTCACTTATAAAACCACTAATCTTAGTAAACTAAAACAGCCATAGTTGAATTAAAATAACTTAAGGTTCTGTTTTATGAAAGTTCTGCTAGGAATGTTTTTATAGGGTGCTTTCACACCTGCCTTATTTAGTTCGATTGAATCGCACTAAAGTTCGTTTCCCCTTTTGGTACGGTTCGTTTGGGCAGGTGAGAATGCAGCAATCGTACTGGAGTGCGCACCAAAAGCGGACCAAATAAGCGTACCGAGACCTGCTTGAAGAGGTGGTCTCTGTACGCTTTCAAACGAACCCTGGAGCGGTTTGTTTGTTGTGAGAATATGATTTGTACTAAAACCGGTCCAACCGCAAAAAGTACTGCACGTTTTGGACTAATTCAGCTGCCGTAGGCCGATGCGCTGTGCATTATGGGATATGTGGGAAAAATATTTGTTGACAGCGCTTTACCAACAGAGAGAGAGAGAGAGGGGAAAACATTACCTTATGGATCGTTGGTAATATTACCGCAAGATGACCATGTCGCAGTTTAGCTAAATTAATTCACGCCTCCTGCTGAAGTGACGAGCGATGCATTAAACACTGTTTTCCAGCCGCGCTTCATTTTCGTAATGTATAGTTTGTCTAAAGCAGGGATACAATCAGCCAGCGCAGTCGTCCCTCCAGAGTAAAAGCTTTTGTTTACCTCCAGGAGTTCACTGGCATTTTCCCGCACGTGAATTCTGACCAATCAATAAGCAGTTTAGGAAATATGTTCAACAATATCTGGCCAATGAGAGATGTGGATTTTGTCAGATGACTGCATTTTGGTTCGTTTCAACTGGTTCGGACCAAAGCCAGCAGTGTGGTGTGAAAACGACCCAAAGACGGCAGAAGATGCAACAATGTATCATTTATTGCGCTTGGTCCGGACCAAATGAAGCGAACTACAGATGTGAAAGCACCCTTATTCACCTTGTGTAAAAAATTTTGAGAGGTTTAAAGCAACAGGTTTCCACACAATTTTCTAAAGTCAGCTATTGAGCTGTGGTCTAAGGTTGTAGTTTTCCTCCAGATGTGTCCTCCACATCAGCTCATTTGAGCATCTCTCATCTGCTCTGTGTGACTGGATCCAGGAATCTGCTCTACAGGTGCAGAGGAGACTCAATCTGGACGCTGCTGAATAATGAGCAGAGCAGGTGTTACTCTGCCAACAGTCTGGCAAAAATCATAATGCCCAGATTAATCTGCCTGACATCACACTCCTAAATCTGCCAACCTGCGGAGTGAATCCCAACCTGCAGAATTCTGAAAATCAAATGTATAAACTCCATTGACAAGCTCCTAAATTCTGATTTAAATAACACTAAAAAATATCCATAAATTAGCAGTTTAACATATTTTGTGATGCGTGTTTTTATTTTCCGCCATTTATTCATGCTTCTGAATTGCATTATGGGACCTTGATTTTTCTTCCAACAACTTTTGAGCTTAAAAAGTTTAAAAATAGATATATTGTCTGGGTTAGTGTTGTACATTTACGCTACAAAAACCTTTTAATAAACTGCCAGTTCATTACTTTATTATTTTGCATGTTTTATGTCTCTATATATTATTTATTCTACATTATATTATTTCAAACTACTGAAATGTCAATAAAAGTCACTTTGTTAAATTTTCTAAGTTGAATTTTCAACATCAAATATCGACAGAACAGCGATTGACATCCCATAATGTAAGTTACAAAATGCGGAAACTATTAATTGACAGATTTTCTTTAAATTGCAGAGCTTTAATCTAAGTGGGGATTGTGTATCCTTTCACATTTTATATCCAGTCAAATTTACTGTAATATTTCAAATATTACGTTTCAGTTATAGTTGCTGAGAAGAATTCTCATTTAGTTTAAAAGACATCTGTGATGAAAATATTTTTTTTGGACAGAACTTTTAGTGTCCAAAGTCATATCGGTGTAATATAAACACAATTAGTTTTTTTTTTAACTTCCTGACATTAAAATAGGATCCAAATCCCTCCCTTTTTGAGGCCCACCGCAATGCGATTTGATTGACAGTTGCATAATAACATGTCTCCTGTGTAACGCGTAAAATCATAACAAGACAGGATGTGCAACTGGGATGAAAAGATCTGTTGAGCTCTCTGTGATCATCAATCATCATCAAATGTGATCAAGAATGAGTTTCACAAGTTTAAAACATTTATAAAACAGAATTACAGCAATGTTTGCCATCTTTATCACCACAGCTGCATGTCAGTACAATTTTAAAAGATGCTTCAGTCCCGGTTTGTGGACGTTAAATCAGGTTTATTTTGTACATTAAAAGATATCCATACAGTAGTGGATATTAACATATCATTGCCAAGTTAAACACATGTGGTGTGTGTGTGTGTGTATGTGAACTTTTTAATGTAATTTTGTGTGTCATCATTGTAATTCCACAACAACTCCATCAAATAATCATTGGCAAACTTCTTACTTTAGAATGTCTCACAAACGTTACATGAGATCTGCTTCTTCATGTCTGTCACTGTGCTGTTTATCTGATGCACACAGCCGGAGATTGAGACACACTCTGACAAGCATGAGTCACGGGCCACAAAAACAGACACGTAGTGTTTAGAGCAGATAATCCCAATATTCTGAAAGGTATAATAAATAATCTGAAGGGTGTTTTGAGCTGAAACTTTACACACACATTCTGGAGACTCAAAAAACTCATATCTTATTTTTTAAAGGGGTAAAATAGGTGCCTTTCACTTAATGTATTAGTCTAAACTTTTAGAAAAAAAAATACTAGAAATAAAAACTATAAGCTATATAGAAAATTAGTATGAAACAAAAACCAAAACCATACATTAAACATAAAATGTATAATAATAAATAATAAATAACTTAAGCTTTAAAAAAAAACATGTATTTTATTGTGTTTATTATGTTTCATTTCAGTTTTCTACACTTATTTCAAGTTTAAATTTGTTAGGGTCATCTAAGCCATATCAATAAACCGAGGTGGTTTTTGTGTAATTTTTAGTTAATAATGCTTTTTATGTTCATATAAATAACAAAGAAAGACATTCACTAAGGCCCAAACCCAATCGCTTAAATCAAATTCTAACTACCATCTATTGCAAACACCTCATCTCGTCTCAAATGCAGGGGCGATAGAGCCTTATTTGCAGCTCCATTTATTGTCATCATCTTTTTTTTTTAATCTAGTTTACTGTTAAAAAAGTGTAATTAATAATTATATTTTAACCTTTGGTATGTGTAAAAACTGGGAATGATTTTTAAAAAGCAGAAAGTTACTCGAGACGAGCTGTATCATATTTTTAATTGCACGTCGCGCGCTTTTGTTTATGAACGCGCAATATAAAGATGATTGACGGACGGATTTGGCCCGCGGTAGTCGAGTGGATCATCTTTGGTGAATCCGGCAGACAGAGAGAGAAAAAGAGGTGAGAGAAAGAGTGATTGATGAAGAGGTGGGCGCTGACAGATGTGAAGAGCTGGAGAGAGAGTCTTTGCCCTGTTTAGGATGTAGATTGATTCAGTCCAAATGACGGCACATTGTTTCACACGCGGAGAGTCTGTTATTTCGCTCTGCATTTTGTTCACTCTCTCGGTTTCCCTCAGACCGAGCGGCTCAGAATAGAAACAATCATTTATTCATCGATTGAAACATCAAATGAGAGAGAAAGGGAAGGGGAGAGGAGAGGAGGACGGGACGGACAGCTTGCAGCGGGAAAAAGGAGTATGGCAAGCCGTTTTAGCCTAAAATGTTTCCAGCGTTAGGGCTCATTCATTCCAAATGGGTATTTGCTTCTAAAACGCTTGAGGCAGTGCTCAGGAATAAAAAAAATGAGTTTTTTTTCAGGATGACCCATTAGAAATAGGAAAATAATTTGTTACGATAAGCATGTAAAGATACATCCTATAACTCATATTTTACATTTTGCCAGTTTAGTGGCAAATTCTGAATTCTGAAATTCTGAACTCGTACGAATTTGTACGATTTTAAAAAGGAGTGGCACCTAACCCCACCCCTAAACCTAACCATCATTGGGAGAATGATCAAATCGTACAAATTCATACGAATTAGCACACTAAATGAAAAAGTTACAAATTGCTGTGAGATTGTGTCGACCATAAATAAAACAGTTGTCCTGCCAACTTTTTACTATGAACAGAAGGTCGCACCGCCTCAGAGGTGCATTGAAAATGTTTTGTTTTTTTCATTACATTTTAGTTCCAGACACTTTTGTTAAAATAAAACAGTTTCTTAATCATTTTGCTGCTTGTGAGTTAAATTTTGGCGCTCAGGTTACTGTACTGTAAGCAAGAGTATACGGTCATTTTCAAAATAAAAGTCTTTTCAAAATCGTTCAGACTCGGATAATAAATAAAATGGAAATAATTCATGATTTCATGTGCGTCCCGGTACCAATTGATCCACGCAGCAAGTTGGTTGAGGACCACTGTTTTAATTGATATATTGCTTTAAGTAGTCTTGTTTTGTTTTCCAAATAAGTGGATCTAATTGGATTTGCATTGAAATTGAAATTGATTTGCAATAAAAGCTAAAAAGGCATTATGTTTTATTTCATATTTTAAGTTTTTAGTTGCGCTACTCCCAAAATCATTCTACATAAATTCAGTTTTTTTGTTTTTTATTACAAAATTCTCCAGAGAAATAGCAAAAAAAATGTCTGCAGATTTTCTCTTGCCCTCATGAGCTACCATTTTTACAGACAAAACTCAGCCATATGTACCCGCGAGCGCACATTTCCTGGTTCTCAAACATGTAGCCTTGGACACATTTTCCCATTTAACCTGTGTTAAAAGTTGCTTTAATGATGAGTAAAACTGAAAACAATTTATGTTAAAATGGCTTGCCATAGAAACAGAGTGTGAAAGAGAGATGTGGTTTATGAAAGGGGGAGGGGAGGAATTAGCAGATTGAAGATTTATTGTTAGGCTTGATCAAGAGAGACTGTAAAAACCCACATGAGAGGGAAATAAGAAACCTATCTGAATGGAGAAAGAGATATTCAGAGAGAAGCGCTTGGCTTTTTATGGAGATAGAGGGATGATGGTTTCTCATTCTGAACGTATAATGCTTTTTGCACAAATCCCATCATATTTTCATCAGGACACGAGGGGTCATTGCCTCAGGTCTCTTATATTCATGTGCTTTCTTATATTCATCTGCACACTGCATTACTGCCCAGTTCAATTTCATTATTAAAGGGATTTTTCACCCATAAATGGAAATTGTCTTTTTTTTCCGCCCTCCTCATGTTCCATACCCGAGTTTCTTTCTTAAAATAAATAGAAAAAACTGATAGCTGTTGAGCTTTAGTGTTTTTATTCTTACTATTGATGTCAATGGTTTTTGGCTTATAACATTCTTCAAAATATCTTCTTATTTTGTTCAACAGAAGAAGAAACACTCAAAGTTTGTTGCCAATTGAGGGAAAGTAATCAGTGAGTCAGTTTGTGTATGAATGTGATTGGCTATTTTATTTCTATTTTTTATATTTGCATTGACTTATAATGAGTAACAATACAGGGTTCATACGGTCATGGAAAACCTGGAAAAGTCATGTAATTTTGACATGGCGTTTTCCAGGCCTCGAAAAGTCATGGAAATTACTTTAATATCTGTATACTTGAATTGGGGCTTTGCAATATATATATATATATATATATATATATATATATATATATATATATATATATATATATATATATAAACTGACATTACCATATTTTGTATTTCTTTGATATATTTTGCGAGGTGAATACAATTTCACAAGATGATTTAACAGGATTATTTAAATTGATTGGGGGCATTTTGTAAAGGAGTGAATCTCGAATAATATATAACAAATAAATAACAAGTAAGCATAGATAAATCAAATATAGCAAAGACAAAAGTGAATGAAAGTTTTCAGGTATTCACTATTCTATACTCAAACGATATATTGTGTAGCCCTAACTTGAATATAGGTATGGTTGTTACATCTTTTATGTCCTTGGCCCAAAACTTGCTCTCACATTGTTAGTGCTGTGTAAGTGTAACGGAGGCCAGCTAGTGTGTGCTGTGCAGGTAAACCTCACTCCTCTGACCTCTAAAGGTGCTCTAGCGACAGACACTAGAGGCCATGGTCTTCAGCCTCCTTGTTAGAGCAACCGACTCCCATGCGGAAGGTCGCCGGTTCGATCCCAGTTTGGAGCGGGTTGGGCGGTGTAGGACCGGCGGGGTTACATTGGTGCCGTGACCCGGATGGGAGTGAGGTTTGGGGGGGGCGGGGGTGAGTGTAACGGAGGCCAGCTAGTGTGTGCTGTGCAGGTAAACCTCACTCCTCTGAACTCTAAAGGTGCTCTAGCGACAGATGCTAGTGGCCATGGTCTTTAGTCTCCTTGTTAGAGCAACCGACTCCCATGCGGAAGGTCGCTGGTTCGGTACCAGCTCGGAGCGGGTTGGGTGGTGTCGGATTGGCAGGGTTACATAAGCATTATCAAAATCCATTTTACATCGATATAGAACAAAACTAAACAAAAAATAGATTGTTTGTGTGTTTTATGATATGCTGTAATAAACTTAAAGTGCATTGTTTTTCTTATTATGTACCATGTACACGTAGACATTACATGAATCAATAGGTCATGAAAATTTACTTGAGAGTGCTGGAAAAGTCTTTGAAAATTCATGGAATTTGAGTAGTAAAACTGTATATGAACCCTGCAATATTAAGTCTTGTTTTATAAAAATAAATAATGGAAAATTATATATATTTTTACTCGGTCTTACAGATGTTTTTCTTTATGTAAAAATGAACTCTCTTTATTTTGATCTACTGTTTCATAAACAGTACTTCATATCTGAACAATATTTGTTTCCCTAATGTACACTCACTGGCCACTTTATTAGGTACACCTGTCCAACTGCTCATTAATGCAAATATCTAATCAATCAATCTATCACATGGCAGCAACTAAATGCATTTAGGCATGTAGACATGGTCAAGACGATCTGCTGCAGTTTAAACCGAGCATCAGAATGGGGAAGAAAGGGGATTTGAGTGGCTTTGAACGTGGCATGATTGTTGGTGCCAGACAGGCTGGTCTGAGTATTTCAGAAACTGCTGCTCTACAAGGATTTTCATCAACAACTAGGGTTTACAGAAATTGATCTGAAAAAGTGAGCAGCAGTTCTGTGTGCGCAAATGCCTTGTTGATGTCAGAGGAGAATGGCCAGATTGGTTCCAACTGATAGAAAGGCAACAGTAACTCATATAAGCACTCGTTACAACTGAGGTCTGCAGAAGAGCATCTCTGAACGCACAACACATCCAGCCTCGAGGCGGATGGGCTACAGCAGCAGAAGACCACACCGAGTGCCACTCCTGTCAGTTAAAAACAGGAAACTGAAGCTACAATTCACACAGGCTCACCAAAATTGAACAATAGAAGATTGGAAAATCGTTGCCTGGTTCGATGAGTCTCGATTTCTGCTGCAACTTTCAGATGTTTGGGTCAGAATTTTGCGTCAACGGCATGAAAGCATGGATCCATCCTGCCTTGTATCAACAGTTCTGTCAGTTGGTGGTGTAATGGTGAGGGGGATATTTTTTTGGCACACTTTGGGTCCATTAGCACCAATTGAGCATCGTGTTAACGCCACAGCCTACCTGAGTATTGTTGCTGACCATGTCCATCGCTTTATGACCACAGTGTACTCTTCTTCTGATGGCTACTTCCAGCAGGATATTGCTCCATGTCATAAAGTGCGAATCATCTCAGACTGGTTTCTTGAACATGACAATGAGTTCACTGTACCCAAATGGCTTCCACAGTCACCATGTCTCAATCCAATAGAGCACCTTTGGCATGTGGTGGAACAAGATATTTGCATTGTGGATGTGCAGCCGACAAATCTGCAGCAACTGCGTGATGCTATCAATATGGACCAAAATATCTAAGGAATATTTCCAGTACCTTGTTGAATCTATGCCACGTAGGATTAAGGCAATCCTGAAGGCAAAAGGGGATCCAACCTGGTACAGGTAAGGTGTACCTAATAAAGTGGCCAGTGAGTGTATTTTAACTGAAGAATATTTAGATTTAATATGATATGAAATGTATATGTGGACATAACTTTAGTATCTTCATTTCAAATAGAAGTGGTTTTGTTGTTGGAAAAACAAGTCTAAATCAATACTAATTTTCTTTTAAAATAATGACTTCATCTATAGTGTTTGCTTCTACCACTCCATGAAAAAATCAATAATAAACAACTTTTTACAACAATAATGTCAAAACTATGTTCACTCCTGCCCTTTTACCCACATAAAACTAGCTAAGTGTGCATAGCATTGTGTAATTCTTGGCTTTCTGTCTTGTTAGGTAGCAATAATTTGATTTGTGTCTGGTACCACTCACATTTTGGTAGAAAACGGTCTGCAAAGTATATAATTTTCATATAATTGGAGCTCTCAGCAGGAAATACAAAAATGAGCAATGCTCACCTGAGTTACACTCGAGATAACCGTTACTTTATTATCACCCATGTGGCCTAACAAACTCAAGAGACTTTTTTTGTTATGAATATTGTTGTGAAAAGAATATTTTAAGGTTTTTAGTATTCAGTTGTATAATTATTAAAGAAATGTTGCAGAGATGTGATGATATTAGCATGGCCTATTTGAATGTTTTAGAAAATTCAACACATTTGACCTGAATCTGAAACTTTTTAGCAGGTATGTCTTTTAAAGTACAACATTTAACTGCATAACAGAGAAATATGTATTAAATATGAGAGTATTTAAATTGATTGTCATAAAAAGTTGAACTTTCTAATTATGTTTAGGTTATTTGATTGTTGAGCAGCTAATTTACTGTCGCTAGATCCTTCTAAATAATGTACTCTGGTATTACAGTACAACCAAAATGCAACTTTAGTGAAAATGTTTTGTGCCTGCTGAGATTTAAAGAGCGCCTAGGTTACCTATTTTAGACAATTTTGCACTGGATGGAAGTTTTGCTTTACTGCGCCTTTAAAGCTAGTCCTCCCCGCCCACCGTTTCTACGTGCCTTTCCAACACAATCTTGCGGCAATTCGTAAATTTTTCATTTAGTGGCTAATTCGTACAAATTCGTACAATCTAATTTGTACATTTTAGTACGATTTGCGTAACCCCCAATGACGGTTGGGTTTAGGGGTGGGGTTAGGTGCCACGCCTCCTTTTTAAATTCGTACATTTTCTTACGACTGAACTCGTACAAATTGGTACGAATTAGCCACTAAACTGCCAAAACGTAAAATACTTACGTTTTCTCGTGAGATCAGGCTGGCCTTTCTGTGTGCCTTAATCTCTCCTCCCTCGGCTGCTTCAGACAACAGACAGACTTGAAGGAAGAAGATCTCACGAAGCGTTTGTAAGAAATACTACAGTAAGAACTTAAAAATGAGTATTTGATGCATTTGTTGTTTTAAGTTGCAATGATGATTCACATAATAGGACTTTTAATTTGGCAGTAACCTAGGTTAACAGCTTCCAGGGGAACTGAATGCCATTGCAAAATCTGTGCATTTAAGGTCTGTTTTCTTTCAAATTCAGCGATCTCCACTGGCTGAGTGATATCTAATATAAAGTGGGTCTCAGATTGTACAAGAAGCACTACATTACATTACATTTTTCCCTGCCATGTCTTTATAATATGAGCACTTATTTTATCCCAGTATATTCGATGGAGCTTCTGAGCTAGCTTGCCGATCCTGATGGGCACGTGCAAGTAAAGGGCTTTTCGTCTCGTTTTACGCTTAAGCAACTAATTGAATGCCAAAGTCTATTCAACTGATTGTATTTTAAGTACATTACAACATCGATGCTGTAAAAGTGTTTATCAGTATGGGAACGGCATATACCATAATGTAAAAAACGATTTAAACTAAAAAAACTCACCCCTTATCACGTTTGACGATGATTGATGATCCTAGCAAACTGGAAAGACCTTATATTCCAGGTTGCTTTGCGCACGTCCTGTCTTGTTTACATGATTATACACATGACTACCAGGACATGTTAATACGCAGCTGTCAATCAATATTGGTGGGCGGGGGGACCACATTCCTACGTCAAGTTGCAGTCGGTCTGAAAACCGATCCAATTGGGCCAACGCTTTTATGAAAGAAAATCACTGGGTGTGTTTATATCACCCCAATATGACGGTCTGTCTATACACTATACATATGTCTGTCCAAACAGCTTGATAAGTAGATTTTTCACCATAGGTGCCCTTTAACTCTGTTTTGTACTGCATGATAGCGTTACAATTTGCATGTCTGTTCTTAAAATTAGGAAGTAAAGCCATAAGCTTTGATCAGCCATATTAACTTACAAATCATTATAGGTTTGTAGCAGTTTAATGAGAAATGCGTTCATGAACTTGACTTCACCCATATCTTCTGTGTTTAAAAGCAGCTAATGAAGCTTGCAGGCCAATTTTATATTGTTGTTGAAGTGGTATTTAAAGGGGTTCTACTATATTTTGACATTTTTATGAGATGCAAATGACCTGCCCTGCCCTCTTTCTAAAAAAGGCTGTGGTCTTTAAAGCTTGCGATTCAGTTTCTTTTTACGGTTATTTATTTCTGAGAGCACAGAAAGATGGAGACAAGTATTAAAGGTGCTGTATTTACATTTTTGACCATTTTAAAGCATAAAAATTCTAGAATATGTTTGCAGATGTTTAAGAAACATACTTAAATCGTACATCGTTATCTGAAAAACAACGTTACAGTCAGTTATTCTCCTTTTGAAAATGTGCGTTGAAAATGTGTCACTTCGACCAGCCTACTACCAGTTTACCCAATTACATTTCAGCACCCTGGGTTGCCTTGATGGAAAGCACACCGTATTTCATTTCAGTTTTGAAGGCTGCTGCAATGTATACAAATGCAAACTCTGCAGGAACGCAGAAGCCTCCTAAATGAGACACACATTCAGAGTTATAAAAATCCTGGTTAGGGGCTCTATTTTATTCTTCTATTTATCTATGTGCAAAGTCTAAAGCGCAGGGCGCAAAATTATTAAGGGCATGTCCGAATTCACTTTTGCTATTTAAAGGATGAAAAAATACAGTTTGCGCCCAGGTGCATGATCTAACAGGGTTGTGCTTATTCTCTGGGTATGTTTTGAGCATTACGTGCATTAAACTAAACAGAGTCTCATCTCCCATTCCTTTTAAGAGTCTGTTGCGTCACACTATGGAGCAAACACCCTAAAACACGGCCAAATGCACAAAGTTATGTCAAAAGCATACACTCAGGTTTGCATAATGTTGGATTTGTGTGTGACGGTAAACAGCTGGGGAAGAAAAAATGTATCAGCGTATTAGATCTGTGTGACATAAAGCTGATGATGACACAACCAAACTCTGCCCCTTGGGCTGGAACAATTTAAATGCAGGATATTGTATCTTGCTTGTTGCCAAAAGAAAACTCAATGGAAGTGTTTAAGGGATTCAAAAGCAGTGTTGCTTATATAGAGAAAACATATACATTATGCATTCAATGAAAGTGTAATGAGCATAACAGGGCTTGCTTAACCTCTTTCTGAGCTAGTTTTTGCTAGATTCTTTTAGCTTGGACTAAACCTTGACCCTATGATGAAATACAAACGAGATCAATACAAAATGATGACATCAGGATATAAGTCCCCTTTTATTGATAAGAATCATCATATTGTGGGTACAACACACATCCAGCTAAGCGCAAAAAACAATGAATGCTGGAATTAGCTTTAGCTAATTAGCTCCGTAAGACAGTATGAGCATTGTTCCAATGTTTACGTTACATGTAAGACTGCTCAATGGCGTTATATGTTCATATTCAACTTTTAGGAGTTCTCTAAAGTAATTTAGAGACCTTTTACATTCTGATATCAATCTCATTTTTGAACTTTTGTGATAGAAATGTTTTCTAACGCCATCAAACTAAAACAAAGACATTAAAGCATTACCCAAGCAGACGGTACTATATGACAAAAAACAATCAAACTATAAATCTACAAAAATCAAGAATGGGCATTAAGAAACAAGCCACTCTGAACAAACCAGGTAGAAACAAGCATTTTTTTTTTTAAATTCCCAGGTTTCTAGAGAATACAACCAACCCCGACCTCCCTCCCGAATCCCCGATCAGTCACGTACAGCATCATACAGGTAAACATTCCTTGGAGCACACCTGCGCATGTAGAAACTGCTCATGCAAAACTAAAGAAGTCATTTTACAAGTATTCACCAGCACAGAGACTAAATCGCAGTAAGATTGTACCTGAACCATCTGCTTAGTGAAACCGGCGCATCTGTTACACAGAGTCTGTGTATCGATGCAGTCATAATGCAGATGTCACTGACGTCCGTTTACAAGCACAGCAGAGTGTGTGTTTCGTAGCCTGAAGGGTGATCATTTCACTAGAGAAAGCTTAAAGTCAACATGAAACGATGTTCGCTAACCGTTTTTACATGGCCAGGCAGGATCTTCAGTGTAAAATAATACAGAGTGAGATTAGAGTTCATCCATCAGGATTTACTGCATTGGGAAATTTCACAAAGGATGGATGTGCATGAATATGGAGTCGAATATGAGGTTACTAATGCTGGGTTTATGGCAAATGCAAAATTAAGAATCCATGCAAGCAGATCACGTTAAAAAAAAGTCAACGCAAACGTACAAATATAAGGAAAATTCCATGTTTGCTGCAAACGTGAGCAGAATTTGCCTTAATCACATCTTTCAGGCAATTCACTAATTTAACTCCACACTGGAAAAATTGCTGGGTTGCACACAATTCCTTCATGTTGTCCTAAGACAAA